>NW_005842496.1:1065885-1091647 GCF_000455745.1 Alligator sinensis | reverse complement strand
GCAGGAATCAGAAGGCAGCAGGGTAGGTGGGAGCGAGGAAGAGAGGGGGAGATGGAAGGGGCAAGTACCCATAGACTAAGAGGAAAAGAGGAAAAGAGCCAGCAGCCTAGTGACTCATCAATTAAGCAATTAGCTGCTCCTTCACAGGTGTTCCCTCCCTCCCAGTGCAGAGCTTCGCATAGGCTATGCCAGGGGCGGGCAATTATTTTGGGTGGAGGGCCGCATACTGAGTTTTGGCAAGCCATCAAAGGCTGTATAACAGGCAGCCAGGGGCAGATAAATATTAATTTTCTACATTTTTTAGGGGCCCTGCGGGCTGCATTTTACCCACCCCTGGACTATGTTGTGTAGCTAGACTTGCCTCCTCCGCACCTCCCCCCAGGTCAAAGGGGTCCAGGAGCTGAGAGCAGCTTCCAGCAGCAGCTGTGTCCATACTTGTTTAACCAATATAATTACAGGAGGTTATAAAAAATATTTGTTTAACAATATTTACATTGTAGTCACCTGTAACAGTACCTAATGGAGGCTAGGGGCACCAACAGTTCAGGGTTTTCTTTATTTGAAGAGCTGCAAGGTCCTGTACATTTTAGCAGGTCCCACAAGAGACCCTTAATAGTCATCTTTCCTAACTTTACATGTCTATAAGAATCTTTCGTGCATTCTTTTCAAGGCCCTTAGGCCAAGCTATGTCTGTACAGTTTAGAGACTTTCTCTAATTCACAGAAACTTAGGTGATTCATCACTTCATTGTGCTATGACCTTACTGTCTGTACATATGCACAATGGATAATTTTTCAGATGTGCAATTAAGACCTGGTCCAAAGCCCATTATGTCAATACAAAAACCGCTTCTAACTCTGATTAAATTAGACCCTTTGTGATCTTACTGAACAAATCCACGGAGCATGCTTAGTCTGTGAATTTAAACACTCACAATGCCAAATCAAACTTCTTTCAGACCTAGATCATGCAGATGTACTTACAGGGGGTTTTCTGCTCTTTTTTTTTTTTTTTTTTAAACGAAGCACTCTCTTTTTGCTGATGACGATATACTTTCATATTCTTCAAACTTAAAAAAGACTGAATATTTTTACTCAAACTTTGCAAACAAAATTAAAATGTAGGCAAAGACTACCCAGGCAAATGTATGCCTACAAGATACATGTTCCAAAAATTAAATGATTACAAAGGGAGAGAACAAAATCTATTGTTTACAAAAGGTTACAGTACAGGCAGTCTTCGGACTTACGACACAATTGGTTCCTGAAAACCATGTCTTAAGTCAAAATGTTGCAACTGGGAACCAATTTTCCCATAAGAAGCAATGTTATAAATGAGGGATTGGTTCCTGAACCAAGGCCCAATACTATTTTCACCAAAAATAACCAAGAAGGTTATAATCAATCAATTATAGATGAGTAATATAGCTACATTAATGCATTTATACTGTAAATAGCAATCATACTGATTTGGAAAGACTTCTCTAAGGTGACTTTGCTGGACTTTTTCTCAGGAGTCTTGTCTGCAGGTTTTTCTAGAGTCTTGAACTTGTTCACTAGTGTGGCATTGCACCAGATCAAGCATTGTAAAGTTGAAACCGACATCATAAATTTGAAACAGGGTGTCAATTTATAAATGTTGTAAGTGCGAAACATTGTAAGTTGAGGATGGCCTGTACTTTTGATATGGTTGTTTGATGACCAGCAGCTAAGAATATGACTAATACAGACATTTTCATAAGTCATATATTGCATATACAGTACACAATGCAGAAACATGCATTATATACAAAATAGTGGGCACCTAAAAAGCCTGTTTAGCATTTATTCTAGTGATGAGAAATTACATAGCTGCTTGATTATTGTTTAGGAAAAAATTGTGTTTCCCCCCCCCCCACTCTTTGATGTACAAAATATCTAGAACAAGGGAAAAATGCTTCTGAGTGACCCATTTACCAGCAGACTTATTTAAGTACTATTGAATAAATGCATTTTAAACAGCTACGTTGTTTGCAATTTTGGCTTCCTGCTGTATATGTAGAATTGAAAAAAAAAAAATCCAAAAAACCCCCTGTACTATTTAGTTTCTTTCTCCGTATTTGGACATTTCATCCTTTTTTTTCAGAAATGTAAGGAAAGGTATCGGTAACAACAATTAATTGTGTGATTTTATTATGAAGGTATATGCCAATTCAACTAAGCAGGCAAATCTTACAAAATATTAAGTGTGCTGTCTAGGGAAATAATCTCTCCCCTTGCCCCTTTACTTCCATCAGGGAAAGTGAATGATAACAGTCTATTATGTTTTTAAGTACTGTAACAAATGAACAAATAACTCTGCTACTTATTCATGAGATAATGCTAGCTACCATTCTCTATGACTCCATGGTTCAGATGAGACATGATTTGGTAAATTATGTGAGATTTTTTTTTTTTTTCATGTTTACATTAGCTTACTACTCTGACAGACTCAGTAGTTCAGTAGGAAATAAGCTTAGCTGCAGTACAGGTGCAAGGTTAAAGAAAATATCATTTGCAGAAAACATAAAGGGAAATTGTTGTATTTGCATGTCTTATATACCCTTCAGTATGTTGGTAATTACAATACTGTGCATTCATAGCTATTGTATAAATAATATTTTATTGTTAGGGCAAAACCAAACACATATTTTCATAAAGCCGTTCAAACACAATTATCTTCGCGGGTGGGGTGGGGTGGAGGGGAATGTAGAACAGAGTGGGAGGGTCTTGGAAGGGAGTCTTAGCAGAGAATAATTTCAAATTTCTTCCTTCTATTCTGGATTTAATCAAGAGAAAGAATGTGCTTCTGTGACTGACAGTTGGACACAGACACTGTGACTCTGTAAAGTAATGGAAGGTCACATTTAGATGCAAGGTTACTCTGATCATTCCGGACGGCTGAAACATTCTTTTTATAGGAGACTGTGTTTAGAGGAAACACACTAAGAACTTTGTAAGGCATCTTGTGTCACAGGCCCCAAGAAATTCCCAGGCATTTCTCATACAGTGTTTGATTATATGAACAGCAAAAATCTAACTTAATCAAGGGCAACTTAGAACAGAAATAGAGAAGTATTGTTCGTTTATGGAGGACACAGGGCAAATGCTCAAGATGTTCCTTATTGATGACTTTTACTGTGTACTACATACTTGGTATGTGCTATGTACTGAGCACCAAAACTAGTCTGACAAAAGAATGATATGTAATAAAAAGTTTACCAGTGATATCTTTCCTTCTCCCTGAAGGCAACTCGTTTTAATACATTTACTAAAATCACTGACTTCTTCCTAATAAAAAAATAATGTAAAACAGACATGATTTAATCCTGATAGAAGACAGGGTAGAGATGCATCTTATATAAATGAAATAAATAAACTGCATCGCTATCCTGCCTTCCTCCTGACTTCAGACTAACACAGCTAACTACTTCTCTTTAATAAGGGATCCTGGTTTTCTCTGGTTAAAAAAAAAAAAAAAAAAAATCCCCGTTTTGAGTTAAAAAAGTAACTCAAAATCCACATTTTTCCACGATCAAAATGAAACACCACTATATATACACATCTGTGTATTAGAGGTGTTTCATTTTAATCATGGAAAAATTGCGGATTTGGGGTTACTTTTTTTAACCCAAAAATTGGGGATTTTTTTTTTAAATCAGAGAAAACCAGGATTCTTGATGATAATCAACCTTGAACAGAGGTAGGACCAGAATATATATTGTTTATGCAAGATGCAGACACAGTTCACTAATAACAAACCAGATCCAAAGAAGCAATAGAGACAAAAGTATAAGACGAATGGGTGCATCTACATGTGCGATTAATGTGAAGGAATAAACTTCACTGCATATCATGCTAGAGTTTATTGTTTCTGGGTGCCACACTTACATGTTGAGCCAGGTCAGAGCAGCCCTGGTTGGCAGGGGCCCCCAGGAGTCACAGCCCGGGACTGCTCTGACAGCTCAAGGTGCTGCAGAGGGATTGGTTAGAGCATGAGGGTACTTCAGTGTGGGGCTAGCCAGCAGGCAGCCCCGATACTGAAGCACCCTTGAGCACCAGGCAGCCCTGTCAGTCTATACTTCCACTACTGCATAGTAAATAATGATGCTGCAGCATAATACTTGTATGTACGAGTACTAAGCTAATTAAGCAGCTCTGCAGGAAATATCTCATGTAGATGTGCCCTCTGACATATAATGGGTCAGTTCTTCTAACAGCAATGAATTAACATAATAGATACGTAATAATTAACATAACTATTTAAAATGGTATGTGGATAGTGTTTTCCAGACAACATTTTACACTTTGATTCTTTATGAAAATCCCATAATACTTGAAGATATACAGCACCTTAGGCCAGGGGTGCTTAACCCCTGGCCTGTGGGCCACATCCAGCCAGATGGAGCCACGTCATTCAGCCTGTGGGGCTCCCCAACAGTCCAGAAATTTGGCAATGAGGGAGAGATGGCAATGTTAATTACCTCTTCCTCAGCCACCACATTTCCAGATTTGGGGGGAATTGGACCTATGAACCTGATAACATGCCCTGCATGACAGATCATGTAAGTGTGTGGGATTTGGATGACATGCATACGGATTAGGCTGGCAAGGCATCAGACTGGTGTTCAGCTAGATTGGGCCTGAAAAGGGATCTGCATATTATTAGCTATTTACTTAATCCCCATTAAAACAGGATTTAATCCTGTTTTATTATAGATTTTTATCATGTATCGATATTTATCATGTACTAGTTCTAAAAAAAGTTCTAATTTTGTGTATGAATGTAAATACCTCATCTTCTCAGACTAGAAGAGACATACCAGAAATTTTGGCTATCCTTTCTTTTGTGAGAAGAAAACTATGTTGAACAACCAAGAGGTTGGACCTGAAGATAAAACAGAATAAAGGTATCCAAAAAACTATCAAAGAAAATAGATCTCTTCTGAAATCTTCTCTTCTTCCTTTAGTGATAAGTTTCAGAGACTATTATTTGTTTGTTTACTTCTATATCACTTTCATTCTCGGGTTCTTGCTGATGCAAAATTGTAGTGGGTTTGTCTTTGAAAGTATAGTAAAAAGTTATGTTCTGTCTTTGGACTTTTTTGTTTTATTATTGAAAAGTCTATTTATTGACCTTTCCTGTTTGTCTTTAAAAATAATTGTTCAACTGTAAGGGATGTTATTCTTATTCTGTTTTATAGGGTGCTTTCATTTTAGTTCATCTTTACATCCCCTTCAAAATCACCAAGACTTTGCTATAAACCCTATATTTGGATACAAGATGAAATAAGCTAATATTAATAGAACAAGTAAACATGAACTTTTAAACTAATTGTTATTTTATTTAAATAAATACACTTTACCTTCAAGTTAATCACAATTTCTTCCAAGACCACTTATCCCTAAAAACAATATACTTTTATTTGTCAATATCTTATAGGTTTAGAGAGAGAGATGTGAAGACAGTAAGGAATCAGAATAGAGAACAAAAAAATCATTACCAGAACTGCAGCATAAGTAAAACATGTCTTTAGCTCAATGAACATAACTGCATACCTAGTTATTTTCTAAGATGCCTTAGCTTTTCTGGTTCCTTTTTTTTTTCTTTCTGTTTCTCTCCATCTTATTTTTCCTGCTACACAAGTGTGTGGGAATAATCTGTCTCCACCACTCATAAATTTCCTTTGATTAATGTTTTCCTGACAGGAATATATGCACAGATAGTGAAATGTACATAATGATACTGACCTAAGCACCATCCGAATTGCCTAACTGTTGTATAACTTTTGCTAGAGGCTAAAGATGATCTGTCTGTGGCCCTGGAAACAAAGCCATTTCAAGAAGGGAAGATGGGTAAAGAGCAGGGATCCTGGTTTTCTCTGATTTAAAAAAAAAAAATCTCCAATTTTCAGGTTAAAAAATGTAACCCAAAATCCATATTTTTCCATGATTACATGAAACACCATTAACACACACACACACACACACACACACACACACACACACACACACACACGTACGTTTCATTTTGATCACAGAAAAATGTGGATTTTGGGTTACTTTTCTTAATCCAAAAATTGTGGAATTTTTTTTTTTTTTTTTTTTTAAATCGGAGAAAACCAGAATGCCTCATCAAGAAAGACATTTACCTATTTACCTTAGCTTCTCACTAGGTACAAATAGGGGCATGCATGAGTAAAGTAAACCTTCTATCAATATAGCCTTCTCACTGGGTCACACAATAGGCACTGCAACTAGCTATAAAATGTATCAGAAAAACATGCGTTATAAGTTAAAAATTACAAACATTAGAAAGTGAGCTTTAAGAATGGAAATGTCAAAACAACATTCTTTTTTATTATGCAACAAATAGTGAGATGCAGACTGTGGTGTTCAGTGTAGGAAAGTAGATGCCAATACAAAAATGTAACTAAACGGAACAAAACAGCATTCTACTTGTATAAATCTGAATTAGAAAAGGTAAAATAAGTGGGAAATGCTGGCCTCAGCTTCAAATAAAAACAGAAGTAACTTTTTTTTTCTCAAAAAAGGAAAACAAAAACAAACACAACCATAAAGAAAAAAGAAACTCCACTTTGAAGAATAATTTAAACATCAAATATTCAGATGAAAGAGGTGTTTTTGTCAAGGAAATATCCACACACTCAGTAGAGGGTTACAGACAAGGTATGGAAGAATTGAAAAGAAAAATATGAACCAGTGTTCATGACACCATCATGATACCAGCATAATGAGCACAGGAAGCACTACAGCAAAAAACAGGCCCAAACATTCAGAAACAAGAAAAATAAATAAACAGATAAATAAAATACTTTCCCCTAAGGCTTTAAAGTTTGAAATAAAAGGCTCAATTCTAAGGCATTTTTAGGAAGTTTGCTACCATGTTTATTTATAAGTTCAGTTCCTGTGGTCAAAATCCTGTCAAAGAACAGGGGAGAATCTGTTGAAAAACATGTTTGTTCCATCTGTACAATGGAAACAGTGTCAACTAATTTTTTTATGTTATAGAATAAAATCCATAAGTAATCAATTGACTTAAAAATATTTTATTTAAAATACAGTGTTTCCTTTAGATGGATAATAAATATGTATATGGACTGCAGGGAAGTGCATCTTTCTCAACTGCTCAAACAAACCAACTCTCATTGTGAAACTCAGACAAATAACCTGGAAAGGGTTCAAGAGGAGGGGCACCCGTCTGGTTAAAGACCTACAGAAAAAACCCTATGTGGACCGATTGGGAGACCTGAACCTCTTTAGCTTCCACAAGAAGAGGCTGAGAGGTGATCTTGTGGCCGCCTACAAACTCATCGGTGGGGTCAGCTGGAAGTGGGGGATACGATGTTTACCAGGGCGACAGTCGGGGTAACTAGAAACAATGGACATAAGTTAAAAGAAAGCAAATTCAGGCTGGACATCAGGAAAAAGTTCCTTACAGTGAGGGTCGCCAAAATATGGAATAGGCTTCCAAGGGAGGTGGTGCTGTCCCCTTCCTTGGAAATATTCAAAAGGAGATTGGACACACACCTGGCTGGGTTCATCTGACCCCAGCATGCTTTCCTGACCAGGGCAGTTTCATCTGACCCCATCACTCTTGCCTGCCTAGGGCAGGGGGTTGGACTCAATGATTTAATAGGTCCCTTCTGACCCTAATAACTATGAAACTATAAAATGTCCCACTACTCTAAGCACTGAAGTCTGAGGAAAAGTAGAAGGGCAGGAAGCATTACTTTAATTTCTCAGCATTACTAGAAGATAGCTTGAGGATGGGATACAGTAACTGAGCAAGAAAGTTTAAGGTTGTTGTAATTAATGCTTCTGAAACCTAATTTTTGTACCTAAACAGAGATTAACAGGTATTTACTTTAGAAAGATGATTTAAAGTTAATTGTTATGTAATGCTTAGCTGTGCCCAAAACATGGGTTTATGCAAAGACACTTTGGCTTCTTGCAGGCATGGGGAAAAAAAGAAAAGTGGTGCTTTATTTTAAACTCAGTGGGCTCTTGCATCAAGCCCAGTGCAAATCTAAAAGAGGCAGCACATTAGCTGGACCCAGCTTTTCCAAAGCCTGTATGAATTGGGTGTTTTTTTAGCACTTTTATGTAATAGGTGGTTGCATCAGCTTTAGATAAACGTGCCAAAAAGCCCCACTGAAGTGCCCAATCTATACAGATGTGGTGTTGGAGCTGGGTCAAAGTAACAGGAAGCAGCTTCTGCTGGTAAACCTACCCACTCCGCCCTCCATCCATCAGGGCCCTTTGTGCTCAAAAGCTTGTCCAGCATCCCTCCCAACTATACAGATGGACCAACAAAAGAGATCACCCAAATACGCTTTCTAGCTTCTCAGATATTTCCTGGATCAAAGCTACAATAATATTCTAACCTCATTATAACTATGCCAAAGCACAAGATGGTAAGTTCAAAGCCTTAGAAATCATTATACATAGTATTTTTAAAGTAGCACAGACCAGTCCCTCTAAAACCAATTCATAATAGATTCTATTTTCCTGCAGACAGTGCAAACTTTCAGGACCAATTTTATTGTGAGCAGTGAATCAACAGTTTACATATTGCTCCCTTGACGCTAACCTCAGATTAAGAGTGAAGCTGCATTGTATGGCACTGTCCAATGATTCCTACAACATTCACTGAAAATTAAGACGGAAGTTAAAAACAATTTCAATATTAAATACTTTTTTCCTGTACCTTGCTAAAGCTATAACAGGGATCTTGGTTTTCTGTGATAAAAAATGCAAATTCTCTGATTAAAACCAAAAAACTGATTAAAATTAAAGGTCCCTCCACAGCCCCCTCTGGCCCTCTTGGCCCCCCACAACAGCCCCCCAGCCTTGCTTATGCCCCTTGCCCCCCCAACCCACAGCCTTGCCAGAAGGGGCCCCCAGCTGTCAAGGCTATGGGACCAGGGACCCAGATCCACAGCTCCCTGCCCCCAACAGAAGGCAACTGCAGCAGGAGCATGGAGCTGGCTCTCTCCCTGCTTCCCTCCAGCAGGGCCGCTGTAGCCCCGCAATCAAGACCCGACATGGCTGGGAACAGCGGGGCTACCCTGGGATCTCTTTGCCTTCCTGCACCTGCCACTACTCTGAGTGGAGGAGCTCTGCACCACTTCCCTCAGTGCAACCCCGCATGCAGGAGGTGCATCGCTGGAGCAGCTGCTAGGAGATCCCCGCGTGGCACCTGTCCTCAGCTACCCCTGGTTTGCCGCCCTGCTCCCCTCCCAGTGACCTGGGCTGCCTCTCATACAGTTCTGGAGGAGTGGGTCCTCCTTGCCTCCTTAAAGCGAACAACACTGAGTGCCTGGCTGGCTCCACATCTCCCTGCTCTTGGCTAGCGCCTCCATGTGCGGCTTCCCATATGTTTGACTGTTTGAGCTGCTTCAGTTTCACCTGCCCCCAGCCGGGCACTTTGGCTACAAGCGGGGAAATGTAGAGCCATCCGGGTACTCCATGCATTTCCCCAACACCTCCCTGCTTGCGGATGGAGTGCCCGGCTGGCTCCACATCTCCCTGCTCATGGCTGGAGTGCCCGGCCAGGTGCAAAAGAAACCTAAGCAGCTCTAGCAGCCCTTAAAGAAAGCCGCACATGGAGGCACTGGCCAGGCAATCCATGTATTTCCCCAACACCTGCCCACTCCGTCAGTCCCCAACCAGATTCCACCCCAGCCCTGCCCCGCAACCACCTAGCCCCCTGAAAGCCCCACTTACCAGTTCACAGGCTCCAGGAGGAAAGTGAGCCTGACCTAGGCCTTGAGACTGACTAAAAGCTGCAGGCTCTGCCCTTCCCACTCTGTCTCCCCACTCCTCCTGCCCCTGCAGGCAGGGCTGGGGCTTTCCCACCCTTTTTGAAAACAGCTCTTGCAGGCTGGAATTTTCTCTCTCTCTCTCTCTGCTAAAAGAGAAAATCTGCATTTTCTTTGATAAAACCAGGAAATCTGTTGTTTTATCCATTTTTCTGTGGGAAATGGAAAACAAAGATCCCCGGATATAACAGACTATATTATACACTGATATACATTATTACACTGAAAGTAAAGTTACATCTGCTGCATGCTGTCGTCATCTCTATGATGCTTTATGGCTTTGAGGCATGAACACTTAATAAAAAGTTAGAGATGTACTGCTTTAGTAGACTGTTGCATGTCTGGTACACTGAACACCAGAGCAATGAGTCTGTCAAGCAGCAAACCAATCAAGAAATTGGCATCTACAAACTATTGTTGGAGGCTGTGCAACAAAGGAAGCTGCAATGGTTTTGACACATCACGAGAAGGCTGAAGACCTTTGACAACGCCATAAGGCAGGGTGACATGAAGGGAAAGAAAAAAAGAGGTAGACCCAAAAAGAGTTGGGGAACCAATATTAAGGACTGGATAGTAGGGGTGCACCGATAGCCGATTTTTAAGGAAGCATATCGCTCAATACCAATCTGATTTCTACTACAGCTGCGTGCAGCTGGGGGCAGATGCTGCCCAGCCAGGGTGGGGCAGAGAAGGGTGCAGGATGGAGCTATGGTTCATCCGGGGGGCGTTAGGCATGCCCCCGGATCTATGCGGAGCAGGTGGGCAGGCTGCAGCTGTGGGCTGGAGCCAGGGCTGCACTGGGCTTTTCTTGGCAGGGTCAGGGCTTGGGGAAAATGACGGCAGCACTGGGAGAGGAGCTATGGGGGGGAGCAGCCACCCCAAAGTTTTGCGTAGTCCCCCCCTTACAGCACTGCCACCACCCACCCGGCACGGCGTTGGTGTATGGGTAGAGGAAAGGCATTGAGCTGTTGCTGCACTCCAGGCAGGAAGCAGTGGCACTGGGGGGCTACTGCAAAATTTGGGGTGGCTGCAGCCCCCCTCCGTAGCCCTGTTTCCAGTGCTGCCACTGCCCGCCCTGAGCCCAGCCCCCACCGAGAAGAGCCCAGTGCAGCCCCAGCTCCAGCCTGCAGGTACAGCCCACCCGCTCTACCCAGATCCAGGGGCACATGCCCTGCCCCATGCCCCCTGGATGAGTCACAACTCCATCCCATGCCCTGCCCCACCCTGCCCTGGCTGGGCAGTGTCTGCCCCTGCTCCACTCCCTGCCTCATGGAGGCAGGCATTGATCTGCTCCCCCTGCACACCCCTTCCTTCCCTCCTCCTCTTCCATCACAACAGACTTACCAACTGCATGCCGCTCTCTAAGCTGCCAGGCTGTGCTCATTGCTGCCTATGTGCTGTGATGCAGCTGCGCACACGCATGGGCATTTTATTGGCCACATTGGCTGATTTCCGATACAGCCAAATTTCTTTACATCAGTGTTGAGCTGATATCAGACTGATGCATCAGTGCACCTCTACTGGATTAGACTTCAACAGACAGTGCACAAAACTAGCCAAACACCAGGCAGAGTGGAAAAGGGTTGTTAAAGCATCTAAGATGCCTCAAAGGTCACAGCAGCCTTGGGACTGACTTCACTTGACATACATTAGCACCTTTGGTTGATTACTTAGAGTAGCCATGTGCTATTGCTTTAAGTGAAAATTATCTTGCTAATTTAGGCTATAAGAAACATAAAGATGCTATGAGACCAATATCTGACTCAGACGCATGAGCAAAAGTGACTAAAGCAGTTCTCCAAGATATTTTCTTTCTATTGTTATCATCTAAGTCCAATGCTTAAGTAAGAAAATTAATACATTCAGAAAATTATTTTAGAGGATATTCAGAAAATCAGTCTCCTGTTTGAATGATCTGAAAATACACTGTTGTAAAAAATTGACTGATAGTGTTTTATATATACATATATAACAGTCAGAAAATATGAGTATGCGTCTGAGCATAGAATAATGCTTTTATATTAAAAATCACGAAGTCAGATATTTAGGCCAGGTACAGGTACTATACAGATATTACAGACCTTATACTTTTACTGGTAAAAGTGTTGAGAAACCAGTCTATACTTGTGACAGAACAGAAATCTGGCACACAAAACTGGCTTATATTTGTGACAAAACTAAAGTTTGGTGCACACAGACTAGTTTAAAAATGGTAGAACCTGGTCTAAAATTTGCCCCTCCCACCAAAGGGTGAATGTGTGTTGTTTGCTACCAGTCTAAACTACACTGCTTACAGAAAAGCACATAACTTAGATCAATTCTGCCTTGGGCTTGTTGAATGTCTGTATCTAGCCTCTATGAACTTCTTGAGCTAAAATATCCTGATTTTGGTGATCTTTCAGTTAACCTTTGATTTGGTTTTTGGAAGAGCAAAGGGCATATTGCCTATTCAAACAAGTTAACCAGATATGCCCTTTTAACTCCTTTTCCCTCCTATACCTGTGGGAATATATCTACAGATATATCTATATAGATCTATCGAGATATATAGATAGATACATACCTAACTATGTATCTATGAGGGTCAAGATAACAGAGAGAGATACAATTCCCTTAACGTTGTTTAATGACTAGATGTGCAAAAAAAGAAAAAAAAAACATTGTTAAGATGCTATTAGAACACCTACAATAAGAGATAGCTTATTCAATTAAGTTTGATACAAAAAGTGCTTTATTTTTCCACAGTAAACACAACAATAGATGATCCAAGTTTTGTCAACACTTATGGATATACCTAACTTTGAATCCAAGAGTACTCCTATGGAAATTACGTACAGAGTAACGTAGCTTACATTTACCTTGGAAAAAACAAAGTTGTCTTTCTTTCCCTTTCCCATTAAACTTTTCTTTAGGTGATTGTACTATACAAATTCAATTTTAGTGCCATGTTGAATACCATATTTTTGCATGGCAACAAAACATCAACACACGTGAACTGACAGAAACTATTTCTATTCCTTCACGATAATCAATCCTGAAATAGATACTGACACAAATATTGACAGTAATCTAGATAAATCGGCAGAAGCTCAGTGATATTATAAGCAGCATTTTGCTGATAACTTGCAAGCCTGAGCTCACAGCTAGAAAGTGATGATCCCTAGGGTAAACCAGACTGCTGCAGGTATGTCAAGATGACAAAGTATTCACTGCCACAAGGTATATTCAAAGGGCTTTCTGGCTATTGGAAAAAAAAATATTGTGAAAACAACAAAAATAGGGACAGGTTGTTAGATGGAATACTGAAGAAAAAATCTTAAATATATTTTGACGTTGAATGTAAAAAATACCTTAGACAATTTTGTAGTCTCTTGCAAATACAACTTTGCTAATATGTTTTACTATTATCATTTGTTAAATTATGTAAAAATCATATAACCAATTAATTTTTAAAGTTTTCCAAGGAGTTCTGGTATGCAAAATTATATGCCGGAGAAAATTTGTGACCTATCATCATATGTTATGAGACAACTCTTCAACTGACATAAATAGGTGTAGCTCTATAGAGCTCAAGTGGACTATGCAGTTAAAAAGTCTCTTTGCATTGTTTTTAAATGTCTTGGAGGTGGGGGAGAGGGGTGAAGTTGCACCCCGCTTAAGCTGTGCAATGCATGTGGAGTGAGCTCTCAGCTCACCAACCTGTTGGCATAGGCTCCTGCCAGAGCCACCATTTTCCTCCAGCACCAGAACGCAGGGGTTGAACAGTTTCTGCTGCTGCTTGTCCCCACTTCTCCTACCTAATGATAGGAAGGGGAAGATGGGGGCGGGGGGCAGCAAAGGACTGGAGGGTGGGACAAATGGCAATGTTGTTCACCTGTGCACTCTGGAGCTTCAAGAAAGCAGTGGCTCCAGCAGGAGCTTGTGATGCTGAACTGATGAGCTGAGAGAGCTTGCTGCATATTTGCCACAAGTGTGTGGCTGCAAGCACCTTGCCCCTCTCATGGACCTATTCATGGAAATAGGTATAAATATTTACTTTTGACATTAGTATCTATATGCACTACATATTAAAAATTACAATTTGTTTAAGAATGTATGTGTCCAGACGTCTGGAGTCCAGACATATAAACAATACAGGGAATATAGGGAAGCTGTTACAAAACAAAATCCACTGCAAATTTCATCTTCTGTCCAGTCTTTCAAGCTAGTGTTTCCCAAACTCTGGGGCATGCCCCTTTGCAGGGTGTACAACATGTTTCTAAGGGTGACATGGCTATTGGTAGCAGAGGCAATTGACAGCAGGAAGAATGAGCAGTGGGGGAAAGTTGATGAAGTAGGGTGGCACTAGAATGGCCAACTTTATTGCACTGGGGTGTGAAAGGCAAACGGTTGGGAAATGCTACTTTAACCGATTTCTTGATGATCAACAACCAGAGTCAAATGGCAGTACAACTCACTGGGACAGAAAACTGATACTCTGACATTGATGGGAAATAGGATGGAACTCTTTGTTTTTGGATGACCAAAAATAAGAAGGGAGTGCAGGTCCAGAAACTTTCTTTCCTGTACCTTTTTTTTGATGATAGGTGCATTTATTTTTGACACCATAGAGGACACGCAAGACAGTAATATTTATGAGAGCCCTCTAGCAATACTCACCAATGCAGGTCGCCATCTATGGTATGTTCTATTTGCTGAAAACCTACCACTAGCTCCCTACCCTGTTAACTTGGTCCTCTGTACCACTGCTAAGACTGTATCACACTCACTCAAAATGTGGGTTAAGAGTGGTGTGCAAGAGAAAGTTTTCTCTTTCCTATACCAAACACTAGGAGTTCCATCCTATTTCCCAAATTCTTAGGAAATACACTTCTAATACTGATGCATTTACTGAAAATTTACCTGTAGTCAGTACTTGACAAATTGCAATTAAACTGTATTTATCCATAAGAGCCGGGTGAAAAATGACTGCCCTGTTCTGCAAACATTTTTGAAATTTCAATAAACATTGAATGCACACTGGGAAAGAAACAAGGTCATTAGAAAATAAGGAGCTGGGAAAAGAAATACACTTACAATTTCCAAAATAGGCAATATCACAGTTGTTAGCAGACTCACCTAGGAGACAAAGGTTCATTTCCCTTTGTACCTTTTTCAATTTTCCAGATTGTATCTAAGGTAAGTTTTCTAACTACCTGGCTATTCTGGGGGTTAGAAGGTTTCCCTCTGCTTTGCTCTTCTCCCTATTCACGTAATTAATCCTGACCCTTCCTGACAAACATTGAAAAATTCCTGAAGAGCTCCACCCTATTGATCAGGCCCCTGAACTTCTAAATGGAGACAAAATAATCACCCCAAACTTATACTATAGGACCAATGTAGGGGAAAAAATGGCATTTTTCCTTTCCAATGTTAGAAGGCAACTAACATGATGTCTTCAGAAAAGTCTTATAGATAGAAACCTATTTCATTGTCTTTTCTTCGCACACTGTATCACCATAGGACTCAGGAACAGGATAATAAATCCCCGTGCCAGAGCACCCAGGAGCCAAATCTTTAGTAAAACTCTCCTGTCCCAACAAGAAGACTGAGTGGCTGTGTCCAGACAAGTGTAGCCTTGCATTACGTGGCATCACAGACATCTCTGTGGTACCACATACTGCACAGTCAGCTGGTTTCCAGGCAGCAAGGGAGAAGCGTAAGGATTTTTTTTTTTTTGACTCCTGGATATCCAGGGGTCAAAAAAACCCGCACAAAAAAAAGGCAGAATAGCACACTGAGGGGCAGCATGTGCTGCTCAAAACCAGAGCTTGGCTGGCCAAAGACACACTTCAGCTTGCGGCCAGGCTCCGAGCAGCAGGATCACCACTGCTGCAGCCCCAGGAAACTCTCAGGACCCCAGGGAAGGCTGCTGGGGCCAGCCCAGTGCTGGTCCCAGCCTCCTCTACCCCACCCAGGGTAACCTGATGCATGCCAGAGGGCATGTAGCACAGGCATTCCTCAGGGACAACTAATGGCAGCACAAGATATCCTGCTGCCAGTTGTCCCTGGGGAACCAAACATCCATGTTTATGCGGACAGGACCACTGGGGCTATCTTTCTTATATAAAACTGCCAAGGATCTTCTTTTTCCTACTGGCACAGATAAATCTATGCTCTTTTCCTCAGCTGCTGAAGAATATTCTCCTTGGAGATTGAAAGAACATCGACACAACAGGAGATCTCCGCCCCCCGCCCCCCAATAAACTGAGCTAGAAAAAAAGGTCTTGTCTTAGTAACAGGGAAAGAACGAGAGATGTAGATGCATCTGTTAAGGAGCAGTCCCCGATCTGGACTTTCCTTTTAGAGTTCCAGCTCCTTGGAAAGTCTAGAAGAGATGATCTTGTCTCCTTGACGCACCAACTGCCCTTGCCTTTTTTATGCATTCTGAATTCTGTTGAATCAATTAATTTAAATGGTTTCTGATGGTCCCAACTACTTTCCTCGAGCATAAAGTGATCACCACGACTGGCTGGAACTTCTCTTAATATAAAGCTCATTTCTCTCAAGTCTTTGGTTAAGAAATATTAACTTATTTACTCAGTAACATGAGCATTTACTGAACATTACTGATAATGATATGACACCGCCGAGTGACAACTGGGGGATCCAATTATGTTTATAATTGAGTCCATTATTATTTATAATTGAATTTATAATGTATATTTATAATACCATTAAAAATAATTTTCTCTGTTTTGACCAAAAAATATGACAATATGGTAGACATGGGTGAAAAAAAAGCATAAGGTTAGAAGAAAAACATTGTTGCCATTCTGGTTCATGTGAACACTGAAAAAACCCTCAACTTTATAGTGACCAAAATGCCTTTAATAGTGCTTTTTCTTAAATGGCAATTGGCAGAGGCAGCTGGACACAACATGCCAGTAAAGATACTATGGTTTCAAACAAGTACCATATTTATTTAAATATAAAATTTTTTCCCCAATCAGCATGGGGGGAGAGGCTGCTCATCTTACATTTGCATAAAAGGAAACCTCATTAAATACACTGTCTATCATTAAACTGCTGCCAAAAGCAGCATGTGCACAGCAATGGAAGCCAATTATGAAGTTGAATAAATGTAGCAAACACTGAGCATGACTATAATATACATAGCCCATATTGAGTAAACATACTGATGGGAACCTACTTTTTTTTTTTTTAAACCTCCCCCCCACCCCCAGACACACACCATCTAGCATAAAACTTTCCATCACACACCTTAAACCACATTAAGAAACCGTGCACCCGTTACAATAAATGCACCCACTCCCCTGTGCCCCCGCATACCCACCCACTGCCCTGCCCTAACCCAATCACAGTCCTTTAGTCCAAGCCCCAATTTGGGGTTTACATTGCCAGTTCATTCACTGTCCTTGTTACTGTCAATGTCGCTGTCACTTCCGTTGCTGCTGATCCTGTTGTTGTCTTCCTCGCTGTGTCTGGGTCCAAATATGTAGTAGGATTGAAGTTCACTCAGAAACATTTTAACACGCTGTTTCCTCAAGCTCCATGTTTGTACATCAGAAGGCTCCTGCACTGCCACAGGGAACTCCTGGTGCAGGACACAAACTGGTCAAAACGGGTTGTCAGGGACCCTTACTGTTTAGTCAGATGTCCGTACAGTACTGCCTCCCTTGTCAACAGCCTGACCCCTGTCACCTCTTCACAGAGCCAGCTTACCTTTTTCCATACTTCCTTGGCATAGGAGGTACCATAGGAGGTGGTCAATGATCTTGCTTTCATCTTGGCAGCTTGACCTGGAGCAGTTGGGGTTAGTCCCTTGCCCCTCTCTGTATCTCCACGTCCTCACTGGGAGTACACGGTGAGATATTAGCCAGTTCAAGACTCTGTGGTCCTTTCATAGGTCCTTGAGGAAGATCTGGTCTTAGACGGCTTGGCAGTCATCTTTGGGGAGTAGCTTCACGGTCGATAGCCTGTCTCTCTCTGACTTCCTTCTGTATCTTTCTATGGTTGGTCATAGTTGCTGAGCTTTCTTTCTGTAGCCTGTACTCACTCCAGAACTCAATTAGCACACTGTACAGCCAGGAGTATTCCATGGTACACGGTCTCCCTTTGGCTGGTGCATACACCCCCCCAGTCTCAGGAGGTGACCTGCAAAATACTTGACAAGACAGGCTGTTTTCCTCACTGGCCCAGTAGCCTGCTTGCAGATCTGGCTTGTGTACCGTGCCTGCAGGAAAAGATGGATTTCTAGCATTCCCTTGCCCCAGTCTATTTTTTTTTGTATAGGTTCTTTCTTGCCACCTTCTCCATTCTAGATCCCTAGAAAAAAAAATGCACATGGCTTTCTGGATTCTGTGGATGATACGCTTTGGAGGGGGGAAGACCAGTGTGATGTACAGAAGTAATGGTAGCAACACTGCCGCCCCCCCCCACCCCCAATGGAGGGACTCAATCTCTGCTTCACCTTGGCATCCTTCTTCTAGACCCTCCTTCTGCTCAACTCTGGGTTGAACTCTACCCCGAGGATCTTGATCCCCTTGCAGGGGACTGAGACCCCAGGGACTCCAGATCCCTGAGCTTGCCTATGGCCAGGCAGGTGCTTTTGGTCACATTGAGCTTTGCCCCTGCTGCTGTTTTGTAGACCGATGTGTGCTACAGGGAATGTACCACAAGAACAGGTTAGTGGAGCCCGTCTGAATAAGATATATGGTAATGCCCACTGTGCTCGGTCTCCCTCAGTGCCCACTCTTTTTCAAGTCATGGTGAGCCACTACAATGAATACATTTCAACTTTGTTTTCACTCCCACAACTGAGCTGCACCTTTCTTTCCCATTTTATTCCCAATGACTTTGTTTATTTATGAACCTTAAATATGTGGTAAACTTCACCAAACAGTGGCCCAAACAGTTCACTCAGTATCCCTCTATGATGTCCTCTCTCAGCCTGTTGCATTGGTTAGTGTGGCCCCATTTTTCATGAGGGGAGTTGGACCAGGCTGCCCTGAGCTTCATCTGCATATACATTTTTGGAGGATCCCAGGACTTGTGACAAGAACATCCAGTTCCAGTCATGAGTAGGGAACTAATTAACACATGAATCCTTTGTGGGAGAGTATCTGGAGTACACAAACAAACAGAGCAGTGCTAAGCTATTGGACCACCATAGCTTAAAGTGCTGTTGATTCTTCTGGGGCCTAGCCCAATGAACAATATAGTAAATCACAAGTCTTTTGGCTTTGGAATAATATCATATATAGTTTGTACTATATATAAGTAGATACAAAAGTGTTGCTTAAAAGCATGTTTATGGAGTACCTGTGCTAAAACTTGCAGCAGTTTCAAAATAAAGTAACATGCATCAACTCTGGATGAACTAAGTCTATGAATACACATTAGTAATTTGCCTATATGGAAATTACTATAGGCATGTTTATTTTAAAGTAGGGATTTGCAAATTTTCCCTTACTTCCATGCACACAGAGAGAGCAGGGTCTGGCAGTAAAGTTGGCGGGGAGGGCAAGGTGCTGCAAGGGGAAGTTAAGTAGAACAGAGGACAAAGGAGCTGCCTGAATCCTTCCCCACCAGATTTATTTTTCCTGATGCAACAGTGGCAGGGAAAAATTCAAGGAAAACCTCTTTTAATTAGATTCCATACCTGGAACATTTTAACAAATGTATACATCCCCATATGTAAAAAAAAAAAAAATGTTGGGGGGGGGGGGGGGGGGAGATTCTTAGATAAAATATATCTAATTATATAGTCATCTTATATTTGAGGAAATATGGTATTATAATGTAAAAATCTAAATCAAATTCCCACCTTGGCTGTTATACTATACTTACCTAGTATTATAATGATCAATTGTTAATTTTGGTTGCCTCAAAATGCATTAAATATGTCAAATAAAAGTCATGATAAAGTCCCCTATCTCCACCGGTGAGATTCCTAGGCCCCTGGCAGACTTGCACTTAAGACATGATTAACCAGTTAATTGTGTCTTAAGTAGTAACCTGGCCACATGTTAATGTGTCAGGGAGACAAAATCATCGTTTCTGACTTATCAAGCAGCTGGAACTCTGATAAAACAAGAAATAAGCCCCAATGTTATTATATAAAATATGTTTAATAACTTTTTGCACATTCCCATCATGCCTTAAGTTGCACGTGTGGCCAGGCTGATCAAGGCTGCCAGCATAGGAAGTAAGAAGTGCTGATCAGCTGACCAATGTTTCAAGGCTCAGGGATGAATTGGAGTCAAGGGCCCTCAAGCCTGGGAGCGGCAGTCAGCTGATCTGTGGTCCCAACCCCAGGGGTGCAATGAAGCCCTTGACTCCTATATGCTACTGAGACTGGGAGTGGGGATCAGCTAACACCAGCAAGTAGGAAGCCAGTAACACGAGCCTGGGATCATGGTCCCAGATTTCCCCTACACTGGTATTACGGCAGATGGGGATTCACCCCCCATCCCACAATCACGACTCCTACCATGCATGTGTAGTATGACAGGAAGAGTGATTGTTGGGATTGTGCATCAGATCCCATAGCACCTTTAACTGAATGTCTGCTAGGGGTCCTAGTTACCTGCAGTAGCAGTTTCAGTGAAACAATTAATAATACACTTTTCATCTTTACAAAATGTGTGCAATACTGCTGCTTTATACTTGCCATCTTACTTCTACCTGAACTGAATTTTTGTAGCAATGTGGTCTGGCATATTATTGGCACTTGTATTCAGTTATGTATGTATTTTTTAAGTCCTTTCATTGTAAAAACTCTCTCTCTAAGTCAACATACCAAAGAGCAAAGAATCAGAAGTGTTGTTGGTTTTCTTTTTTAATCTTCCCTATCCTTCTTTATATCCTATTAAATCAATTTCTAAACAAACTGTTTTAGAATTGCAGGAGTTACTTTGGCAAAAAGTAACTCACCATTCTGTCTAATCAATGAGGACAACAGCATCCAAGCTCTAAATATTGACACAAAATTGTTCTACTGTCCCCTTCTCAAAAGAAATCCTCAGCTACTTTTCTGTTCTATTTGGAAAACAGTTGTGTTTCACATACCTGTGCAAGAAAATGAAAAATAAATCCATAAGATCAAGCAATGTCAAGGTCTGAAAACTTTGGAGATTTAAATTCTTCACAGTACATAAGCTAATTGATCTTGGAAAGAGCTTATGTTGACAGAAAGTTGGCACTTGTTGTCAGTATTATATGTGTGTACACTTGTTGTCTAAAGAATCACAGTATTTTTACCTTTTGACAATTAAGGTGATTTCTGTTTGTGCTTTCCACCAAAAAAGAAAAACATCCTGCAAACTGTACATCTGCAAATAAAGGCATTTGCAAATAAAATGAGCTCTATTGTCAAGCTATCACAAATAGCTCTGAGCCCATAACTGTGTGTGAGATTATATAGCTATATATAGATATAGATATATCTGTCTATAGATATTGATAGCTAGATCTCTCTCTCTCTCTCACACACACACAGCGCTGATAAATATAAAGCTTCTAAATATAGCTAAGGGTTCAGAACTATTTTTACACACACACATAGATGTAAGTAGGGTGACCACATTATAGTTAAAGTAATCTGGGATGGAGTAAGAGAATCTAGGATGGGAGGCATGGTCACAAGGTATATACTGCCCCACCCTGGCTGATCTCGGCCCCAGGCAAAAGGAATGGTGCCTGACCCAGCTCACCCCCCCCCCCCCCACCTCCAGCCACTGCAGGAATTGGGCTGGGCACCGTGGGTGGCAGCAGCCTCTGCCTGCAGCAGCCAAATTCGGGACTTTTGCTTCAATTTACAACAACTAGTAAGAACACCAGGATAGCCTATGAAATCCAGGACTGTCCTAGCTAATCCAGGATGTATGGTCACACTGGTTGTTCGTTTTGTCAAGCACTGCAAACTTTTTATATCTCTAGTCATTCGGACTTTTGATTGAGATTCATTAACCTGTCAAACAAAAGCAATTTTACAACATACACAATTGCAGTTCATTCCATCACACTTACTGCTTTATAAAAAGAAAATCCAGATTCCTCTTAAAAAAATCTGTTCCTTTTTTTTTTCCTTTTCAAACAAGGAGGTAGGTATCTCTAAAAATAAATAAAGTAGGTATTCATGGATCTAACACATTCTTAAAATATAAAAAATATAAAGTGAGAAATTGAAAAAAAAAACCCAACAGAATTATACAATATATGTTTCCAATATACAATTTCACAGGTTTGTATACTTCCTTGGTCATACTTATAGCAGTTGGAACATGTGAGTTTCATTTAAACCATTTATTGTACACTGGCTATGTAACCAGTTGAGCTCCTTCCTTGGTCTATTTAGACCCAAACCACATGCCCAAACCAAAGTAACTATGGATCTATGCAGTACTCTTTGGATCTAAAAAAAGTTCCGACAAATTCTAAATGATTGACACACTTTTGTACAATTATTCTATTAAGTGTATTCAATTAAAATGTTAAAACCGGATAAAATTACATTCCTATGCATTTGCTAATAGCAAATACCTATTGTGTGCTGACTATTTACCAAGCGCTCAAGGGGGATCGTAATTTCTCTGAAGAATTCATAGTCTTTATTTACATTATATTGCAAATACTGAGGAATAGGAAATAAAGGTTTGGAACTCTTAACTATTTGTGATATCCAGGTGTTTCTTACCAACCAAAAGAAGAAGAATCTGCAGTCAAATAGATCTGAACCAGATACTACTGGCAGTTATTAGTAAATATAGGCCTGATGTTCAGGACGATCAGAGGCGGACTGCCCTAATACTCCATTTTTCTCTATTCTCTAGTACATGGGAAGTTCAGCATAGATTTTAAGATTGAGATAATTCTCATGTTGTAGTCATATTGAGGAAGTAGGCGATAGCTTTGTTACACACTGGCTGCATCTACAAATGTGCCAAACTGCGCAGTTGTTACTCCACAGTCTTGCACAGTAACTGGGGTTAATGTACAGTATCATCACATGTTTTTTTCCTGAGGCTACTGTACAACAGCAATGAGGTACTCCAGAGCCGCTCATTGCTATTGTGCAGTAGTCGCCACGTGGTTAGTGCCTGGCAACACTACTTCATGGTAGCAATGAACCACAGTGCAATAGCTTACAGCTACTGCTCCGTAGCATCTCATGTAGATACGCCCAATCAGTATTAATTTTATAGAGATTAATCTGGGGGTGTTTTAGAAACAAACAGCGAAATGGCTTCACACACTGTATGGCTACAACAAAATAAGACTACACAGCAGCGGAGAACACAGATGGAGCCACTGTCACATGCACCTATTGTTTAAAACTCTGTAGAAAAGCAATGCGGTTCAGTAAATGATCACTGCACATTTTATTTTGAAATTATCACTAGTTTCTTAAACATCCTTGCCTTTTGGCCTCATGTTGTTCCTCCCTATAAACCAAAGCAAAATGAAGTTCCAGTCAGCAGAAATTTCTCAGGTGTTAAAAAGCCAGGTGATTTATATTCTCAAAACTCAGTAGCAAAAATTAAAGATTATTGGCTCTAAAGCATTTTCACATATTTTCTCCTAAATGTTCAGTCAGGGTTAGACCAATTGGTCTTTTTCCATGAAAAAAATCTCTTGAGAAGGGCCAGAGCAAAGACCACTTTGAAGGAGTTTTGGTCTATATTTCCTACTAAGGTGAAGAAACTAGTCCAGCAAGAAAGATTTTAAGGCTATGGCTGGAGATGATTGTCCAGACAGTCTTAAAGAATGGGGAATATACTTCCTCCAATTAAAGGTTGTGGACTTTTTTTTTTTTTTTTTTTTTAAGTTTTACAGCAAATCTTCTGTTTTTAGGAAAAAGCTATGTAGGTCCAGTAATATTGGGGTTGCTCAGGTCACCACAACACCTATCAATTTTGATTTAAGTCTAAATACAATACACAGCCAATACACAATGCACAGTATACAATACACAGATTTCACTAGTTGTGTTGGTTGATAATGAAGACCAGCTATGCAATTACTTTCTTAAAGAGCCATTCTCAGGATTAAGGTTTTACGCAGTATGTCATCCAGTAGACTAAGCACAGAAATCAACAGGAATAGAGAGGCAAAGAGAGAGGCTCAATTTAGACATCCTGTTTTTTTCAGTCTTTTCCATGCTGCTATTATTCTAGTGTTCAGTCTGATCTTAAAGCAATATAGCACAGCATGTCACAAGTATTATTATGTCTTCATATTGAAGAGTAACAAAAATCCTTTTATTAAAATACAACATCCTAAAATGAATTTCTTCATCCTTGGAATGACACTGAGCATGAAGCTCTTGCTAGTAATCATTTTACACAAAGCCAGATCATATATGCAATTCAGACAGGGAATCTAGAGGACTCAATTCACAGATTTTTTTAAAAAAATGTATGAAAGAAAGTGGGTATGAACTGGTTTGTTTAAAAAAAAAAACACCTGACATATTTCAGAATTTCTGCAAGATGCTCCACCCTGGGAAGTTCATAACAACTTTCACAATTACCAGTTTCATATAGCACCACTTAACTTTCTGCATGATGATCCCCTTTTTGTTTCCCTTGTTCTCTTACTATCTTTGTGAGGGGAAATTTGGGGACAGAAAATGAAAAAAACCAAACTGACAGAAACCAAAATACCCCAAATAAATCCAGTTATTTTACACTGGAAACAAAATCAGTTCAACCAACCCATCACACATGCATGCGCACAAAAAATGGAAGTCAGTGCAATGAAGATTATCCATTCTTAATTGAGGTATCCCTAGCTCCTGATGCCATAGGATAGGGGTGGGCAATTATTTTGGGCAGAGGGCCGCTTACTGAGTTTCGGCAAGCCATCAAGGGCCGTACGACAGGCAGCCCAGGGCAGATCAATATTAATTTTCAAAAAATTTTAGGGGCCCCACAGGCCGGATAGAATGGCCTGGGGGGCCACATTTTGCCCACACCTGCCATAGGATCAAGTGGTTAGCTGTGAGGCTGCATTATAAAATAATATGACTAAGAAATTCAGTTAAAGTAATCCCTAAATAAATAAAACTACTCCCTCTTGTATACTCCTATAAAAATCAAAACACCAACTTTGAAACATGGCGCTTGCTTTTTGCATTCCATCTGAATGTAAGATGAGATAAAAGGTCAAATGGCAGAAAAAAAGAAGTGGACAAGAACCAGTTGTCCAGACAGTTTCAGATTATTTTTTAATGCAAGAAAAAATGGAGGATAAAGTAGAAACTAAAATCTCACCTTAAGTATTTGTAAGGGAATTGCTTTACACAACACTCTCAGCTGACCCCTCTTTCCATTATCTTCTCAAGATTTTATATTTCTATATGTAACATCTTTAATATTTGAAGAGTTTTTCCTGTAATGTTAGCCCTCTCTTATCACCTTCCAATCTTCTGAGGTATAATGTACAGTTCAAGGAAGTTAAGACATGAGGAATTTTATTAGATAACTTATAAAGTATCTACTTTTTCATGATTTTTTTCCCCAAATGCCCTAAGACTCTTTGGGAAAGTGGTAACAAGAAACAAGATAACAAACTCTTGTGGTAAAACTACTATACATGTCTTAAAATAGCCACAAATGCAGGTTACTGAATACAACCACGAATCTAAATTCCTGATCTTCACATTAAGGCCTTATATCATCTTACCTACAATTAATATACATCTTGGCTTTTATTTCCTTCTACTCCCTAGACAACTTCTGTTTTCTCACTTAATTGCTCTCTATCTTTTTCTCCCAGTTCCAGCTTCATGTTTTATATCATGCTTCCCTGTGTGCCCGATTATGTCTGCATCTACACTTTACATCCTCCTTCTGAAATGCATTTAAGATGCATTTCTTTAGAAATCTTTACTAG
>NW_005842496.1:994987-1065854 GCF_000455745.1 Alligator sinensis | reverse complement strand
AAAATTTTTGTGGGTTCCCCCCCCCCCCCCCCATATAGTCTTGAGCTATTAACTGAGATCTGATCTTGCTGAAAACCAGCTCTGCTCTCATTTTGGACCAGAGACAGTGCGGAATCTAACACAAACAACTTCAGAGATGGCTGGTTCTGTTCCTACCTCTGCAAGAAATGACCACACCAAGTTGGCTTACCTCAGCTGAAATATGAAAGCGGAAAGTATAAGTGGAATATGTGAAGTACATAGATCCTCAAGTAAGAAGAGTGGTGAAGTGCACAGAATTAACACCAGTCAATGGACAAACCTTATTTGAACATTTCTTGCTCAAAGCACATTTGACTTGAGGCTGAAGTGGGAGAACTCATGCCCAGTTTTTCCTTCCATCTTTAGATATTTAGTGTGACTGCTAGGAGCTATGGGGGATACTCAAAATGGATAAAATATTCAGATTCTGTACTCTAGAAAGGAAATACATAAATACTGGTGGATTTTCAAGAATACCGGGGGAAAAAAGTCTTTGACTCTAAGACTACCATCTTCACAAATTTCAAAGAAATACTCTGGGGATTACTCCAGGAATTGGATACACCTTAAATCTATACCTGGTAAAGTCTGCTGATGACACATAGTTACGTAGGCTAATTAGGACTATAGAGGACTGTAAGAAACTTCAGAGGGATTTAAGCACATAAGAAGTTTAAAGCATGCAAAAAAAACCCCAAACTGTAAATTAGTGTAAAAAAGTTAAAAGAAGACCTCTATTTAATAGGTAGGTGTAGTCAAAAAGGTAATTAAAATATTAGGTTGTAGAGGGAATTTGATGGTAAATATGACGATTATAATCATGTTACATAAATCAATGGTGCAATATTCATTTAGAATATTGTATGAAATACCATCCAACTCATCCCAGAAACAGAATATCGCTGAATGAACCGGGGTTGGGAGAGCAGCAGTAAAAATGATTATGGTTATGGAAGAAAACCCTCTCAGACAAAGACTGAGATTGTTTATTTTATGATGAACTCAAACTATCAGGATAAAAGTATTTAAAAAATGATTGGTGTTTGGAATGGATTACTTCTTGCCTTCTTATCTCATAACATGAGAACAAGGAAATATGCAATTACATTCAAAGGTGAGAAATTCAACATTTGTTATTTATGTATGCATTTTATGTAAAACCTGTAAAGCTTGTTGCCACAGGAAGTCACTGATAGACACCAAGAAATAAACAAGACTATCCAGAATTATACTACTGAACCCTAAGACATTTTGTAGTATGTATTTATTCTTCCTGCTTCAGGTTGCAAAGAAATATCTAATTCCTGGAAACCAGGAAAAGAGATAGTATAAGATGCAATATTTTCCCACCTCTGCCCAAGATGGGGTTTTTACATCTTCCTCTGAAATGTCTGGTGATGGCCATTGACAGAGAAAGGCCATTGAACCCAATGGACTTTGAGTCAGATCAAGTATAATAATTATTTTATTTTGCAGTATTTGGATTGACAAAAAATAGCTCTGATGGAATGGAAATACAGCATTTCTACTATTATTTGGAAGTGTTTTTTTCTTCAAAACAAATATCACTTTAGTCTTGGTCATCTCTTTCTTGGTTTTGAATCAGACTTACTATTATTCTAAGATAAAGGGATGTTTGAATGTAAGTGTTTAAGCATGATTTTTAACAGATAAAACTGTCATTTTTCCAGATCTTTTCTGTGCTGAAAGCTCTTTTATAATACCAGCCCATCACAATAACAATATTTTGTTCCCAAAAACACCGCTTTACAGGGAACACTTTGTAATCATCTTATAAGTGCATTTATTTCATGATGTAGTGATCAGTGTATTATAACTGTTTAAAATACTATGCCCTGTTTAGACAATAAATAATCTGTCAGTGCTAATTGATGGCCCTCTATGTGGCTGTACAGAAATGATACCAAGAAAAACAAAAAGAGCATTAAAATTTCATTCTCACCACACAATAGAATAAACTAAAAAAAAGAAACCCACCAAAAACATCATAACTGTAAAAATTCTATGTAAAATTGTATGAATTCACATTCATAAGTACTAACAGAGTAATTAAAAAAAACCAGGGCTTCACTCAATAAAACACATGCTGGGCTTTTCAAGGATTGCTGCCTTTCCAAGATAGTCAATTACAAAGAAGCAAAAAAAATGTTGCTGAGAATACAATTTTTGCTATAGTTTTTATTTTTTGTTCTAAAACTCTGAAGAAGCCTTTTATGATGGGCACTAAGGTAACTGCAAAGGTAACTTCAGCTACATTCAGGATCAGTGCACTGGTTCTTTTTGAAAGAGGATTTATTCACTGCTTGCTAGAACCCAGAAGACATTACAAAAACATTTTAATGAAAATTCTTGTTAATTAAAATCTAATTATTCTATGATTGCTCTTTTTGGCATCCCCAAAAAACCCACTTAAGGTCTTGAAAGGAAGAAAAAGATAATTCAGTGACCAATTTATCATAAAAGGAGAATACCCCCCCTCTTTTTTCCTACTTACCAGGCATAATTAATATGTGATAATACTCATAATGATTTCCCTAAAACAATTAGTAACACATCTCCACTGGCCTGCTAATCCAAATATAATGCTTTTTGAATTTGGAGGTGTACCAGTCCTTTTATGCTTTCACACCCAGATCACGTACAACGAAAGAAGGCTGCAGAACATAATTTATTATTCTGCATCACATTTCATCAAGTCCCTTAGCAGCTACTTGATACAATATCAAGAAAAATACAAGCAAAAAAAAAAATTTCCCCCCCCAAAACAAGGGTACCCCAAAGAATAAGAACCAATTACAATTCTCTTTCTCTATGACAATCGCTGTCATCCAGTCAAAGAAAACCTTGACCAGGTTATTTTTGTACAAAATTTGAAAGGCTTTTTCATCTCCATAAGACAAATAAATCTATATATAAACATGTGGTGCAGTAACAAGGACAATGTCTGGAACACTTAAGAGCTAAATTACTTTCAAGCCATGTAACATCTTATTTTGCCCTGCAAATATAAAATAAATGCTGCTATAGTGTATGTGCATGCGTTGGCAATGTGTTTTGTGGATGAGAAACAAACTCTTTCAAGCTGGAGGTATTATGACTGAATGAAACTTTACAAATATTTCTTTCCTTTTAACTATCTTGTAAATAAAAACGGAATCCCCATTTTGGGGAAAAATACATTTACATCATCTTCTTTTACAAATTCAGATGCACTCAAATACCTAGCTTTCTTCTGATCTCTTTCCTTGATGGCAGCCCCCTGCACTGCCCCTATTATAAATTTGCCCAAAGGACTCTTCATGTCACTGTGGATGCAGCTGATGTTCCTTCATCCGTGTCTATCCCCACTAAATTTATTCTACAAACAAAAATGTTAAGCGTTGTAATTATAGAGCTCAAATTCTATCTCAGAAGACATAAAGGGTAGTTATATTCTCAAACCTTTTCAGAAGCTAAAGCTGATACAGGATGCAGCATTTAGCTTGTCAAGCTCTGCATCTTGCAGAAAGCACATTATATCAGTCATCTGTGATCTTTTCAGACTGGTTTCAAGCTTCTAGGAAGTGTATCAAGGATTTAAACCAACAAAGCCCCAAATGATTTGATATCTAGTTCCTTCTGATGACCTGTCTAAAAGGTGGAATCTACCGCAACTATAATCAGTTACAACCTTGAGCTAGAGGTTCCTTTATTTTTAATAGGAAAACGATTAGATAAGGGCTTCCTTAGTTCTGAAGAATTCTCAGTTTTGGAGTTCACTGCTGTCAAAGTAACATAAGCAAGAATTTAAAAAAATATTTTTTTAAAAAGCATGGAAGGGATATAAATCTGCATATTTTAGGGGAAAAGCCAACTCAAATTCTGGTGAATTAGGAAAAGAGTTGTTCCTGCCCGGTCTGTCTGAAGGCGTCTGTCATGTCCCCTGAAACATCTAGTATTACTCTCTGTGCATCACATGCCAGTACATAACAGATCACAATGAGCATATAATTGCTTGACATTCATATTATGTAGGGTCAAAGTGATAAGAACATGAAAATCTATCTAGAGGATACTGTATGACACACTTGCATTGAAATGGGTTACATTGTGCGTGTCTGCTTGCAGCCATGCTTTAACTAA
This sequence comes from Alligator sinensis, assembly GCF_000455745.1. Taxonomy (NCBI): domain Eukaryota; kingdom Metazoa; phylum Chordata; order Crocodylia; family Alligatoridae; genus Alligator; species Alligator sinensis. Next base: position 1,061,690 of record NW_005842496.1, on the reverse strand, counting down.
GGCCCCTGCTACACATTACATGTATTAAGCATTTGACTGGTAAATCATGCAATAAGTTAAAACCAGCCACATGTGCAAAATAAGAATGGACTCAAGTACAAAGTAATTATCACACAATTAACTGGTTAATCACGCAATAAATTTAGACCAACCATACTTAAAAAGTAATTATCACATGATAAAAATGACTAGCCGGATATAAAAAGAGCCAACCAGTTATAAAGTTAATGCTTGAAACTGTGTAACAACTCTATAGCTGGTTTATATCCAGCTTTAATTTGAACATGTAGCAGGGCCTTAAGGAAAAAAAAAAAACAACCACAACCGAGTCCTATTCAAGGAAGAAGATAGGGCTGATTTTGAAGTGATTGCTATTGACATGGGCTGGCATTATAAGTTGAAAATGTCAGTTCTTTTCATGCAGTGTTGTTGTTACTTTTATAATAAAATGCCTAATTTGTGAATTGTAAACATTCAGAAAAGAATATGTCCAATTTATTTACAAATAGAAAAGGCACAGGTTTACAATGACTGACTATGACTACAATGACTGGTTTGCACAGTAAGGGGTCCAATTTGCAGGTAGTGTGCCTAACTTGTAGAAAGACTCCACTCTGTGCAACTCCTTTACCTTCCTTAAAAGTACTGCTAACAAATGTGTACTTTAGGAATGACAGAATGATGTAATATCACTAAAGAAATGTTAACACTTGCAGAAAAGCAAATAAAGGAAGTGTGCATACAAAAACTGGATCAGCTATGAAAAGAGAAAATGATGCTGGGAAGCGAGCATAAGAACAAAACCAAATACTTTTTTTTTTAGCTTAGTTTAGACAAGTCCTTAGTGCAATAGTGTGCATGCTAAATGCTAAGCATTCCTTCACTCATTCTTTCGGCTGTACAAATTAATGTTACAGTATGGTCATGGTGCTTTGCATTCCCATTACTCTTTCACCACTTCTTTTGTAGAACTAATGTCTCAACACAATTCTATTTGCAAAAAAAAGAAAAGAAAAAGAATTATCATGCAAAAGGCAACTGAGAAACAAATCTTAATGTAACCTGATCAGTCTGAGGAACTGCATTACTTGTTCACTCACAGTAGCTCAGGTGACCATTCTGAGGCTGATTTGATACCTATTAAAGGCAAATTGCTAAAAGCGAAGATACTTCAAAACAGGCTGTAATGATTTAAATTGAAATAATGTAACTAATGTTCTATATTTCTTGGTTTTTAAGTCATTGATTCAAAACTGCTTGAGGCTTTGTAGAACAAGTTGAAAAAATTGTGCTAATTTAACTTTTAAATTTATAATGGATACACATTTTTAATGTCACTATAGGTGAAGAAACAACCAACATATTGGAAATTAACATGCTAATCCTAAAAAAAAAGTCTTTTATAAATGGTCCTATTGACATTAGTGGGACTACATGCACATTAACTATGAATATGGGCAGACACACAAATACCCCAGCATAATTTACACTGGTTGGCATACAGAAGTAAGTTATGCAAAGACAGGGGATGGGTGGATATGCAGATATCCCAAGATATTTCACACAGCAAGCAGTTATTATGTCTTGCCAATAAATGTGGGAGAGCAAGTAATTGATTGTTTGCCTTTAGCAACTGGCTTCTTTATAAGCACAGATAAAACCTAAGGGGGTATAACTTACATTGGCAGCCTTTTATCTTTAGTTCTTTCAGGAATAATTTTCCAATGGAATGGGTAAATCTACCCGATGTAAGGGGTTTATTTAATCTTCCTGCTACATTTTGTAAACAGATATGATGCTAGTTACACCCATGCAAATGCTGACTCTATCCATGCCCTATGTGCCCATATGTTTTCAATGTATAAATGTATGCATGGATACAAGTTTGATGAATAGTAGAACTCAGATCCTTTGTTTCTGGGTAGTTCACCACCTGTTGTTTGTGCCAGGTTGTAGAAGTAAAGAAAAGCTGCTAAGCTGTTTCTTGCAGCCTTCACTTCAAAGGGCACTACGGCTCAACTCAGCTGGAGCTCATCAGCTGTCCCCTGCAGCTTTATCTACCACTGGCTAGCAGGTATGGTAGATCTGTACTTTGTAGACTACCTGTATCAGTTTTACAGCATAAGTTTACCATGAAAAAGAGAAGAGAAAAAGAGGAGACAAAAGAGAGCAGAGAGAAAGAGAAGAGAAAGAGAAAAAAAGGAGAGAGAAAATAGAAAAAAAAGAAGAGGAGAGAAAGAGAGAAAAGAGGAGAAAGAAAAAGATGACGGAAAAAAGGAAGGAGAAAGAGGGTGTGCCCCTCAGCACCAACACCTCCCATCGCTACCAGCTGTGGCTTGGGCCTACTGGTCCAGGGCAGCATCCAGCGGACGGAGGTAATGACACCCCAGCAGCAGCTGCCATTGCCAGGGCTCTCGGGCCTCACTGATGGTCCTGGAATGGGAGAAGCCTGAGCCCAGGGCTGGGAGGGAGGGCCCAACTAGGGTTTGGGCAGGCGAACACGCCATCCAACTCAGGTGGGGGCAGTACTGGGGTGCTGAGCACCGGGGTCAGGTGTACGGGGCATGGTTTGGGTGGCATGGGGAGAAGCAAGCATGCAGGGAGGCGCCGTGGACAGGTGGGCCTGGTCGCCCCTTGGGAAGGCAACAGCCGGAGAATAGCAGGGCCCGGGTGGGAAGCGCAGACCGCCCCGGGGCCTCATGGACTCAGGCTGTGGTGGGTGGGAGGGAACACCCAGCGGCACCCAAGATGGTGCCTGTCCTAATCCAGCCTGTGGATCCATTTGTCGCAGCCAGGCTGTAGCCACCCTATCTGCAAGGGGATGCCGCCTGGCTGCGACAGGACACCGGAATCAGGGGGTCCCAGCCCTAGGCTCGGCCTCCCTGCATGCCGGGAACAGTGCAAGCAGGGCAGAGACACCCTTGGTGCAAGGGCCTCACCGTGGAAGCCCCCCAGGCACTGGGAACAGCTGCCGCAGGTGGCGGTTGGGGCCAATCTGGCTGGGAGCCTGCAGTGCAGCAGCCCTCCACAACGCCTGCCCTGGCCCTGGTCCCAGTCCCTAGAGAGGAGCTACGGGTGGGCAAGGCTAAGGCAGCTGTGGCATCTGTTCCTGGTGCCTGGGGGGCTCCCACGGCCAGGCACTTGCACTGGGGGTGGCACTGCCCTGCTTGAGCTATGCCCAGTGTTCAGGGAGGCCAAGTCCGGAGCAAAGGGCCCCCCAAGCCGAGAGTCCCACCCCATCCAGGCAGCATCCCTTCATGGGCAGGGCAGATGTTCCTCATCCCTGCAGAGCCGCATGGTCTGGGCCCCACCTCATGTACTGCTGGGTGCCCCCCACCCACCCGGCCACCCATGGCCCAAGCCTGCAGAGCCCCAAAGTAGTCCTACTACCATCCCAGCCCCTGCCTTCCCAAGGAGCCAGCTGGGCCAGTCTGGCCACACCCCCTCCCCCATGCTTTCTGGACCCTGCCCTGGCCGCGGGGCTCAGCACCCTGGTTCTGCCCCCGCCTGGGTGCGATGGGGCACCTGCCTGCCCAAGCCCCAGCTGGGCCTAGGGCTCACCCACCTGCTGGGAGCCTCTAGCTCAGCAGCTCTGTGCAGTCCCTTCCTGGGTCCAGGCCTGGGCCTCGCCCCCCCATAGCTCCCTCCAGGGGCCAGGCTGGGCTGGAGGGTGCAGCCTGGGGACAGGGAGCAGGATCAGCAGAACACAGACTGCATTCCTAGTTGTGTTCTCCTGACTCCACCCCTGGGGCCTGCCATGGTGCTGGGACATCTAGCTGCTTCGGAGAGCCCAGACCAGCAACTTAAAAAAAAAAATATTTTAAACAATTTCCTTGGATGCCTCCTGGCACACCAGGGAAAAGGTCTCTGTGTGCCACTAACTGGCATGTGTGACGAGAGTTGCCTATCTCTGTGCTAGACAGCACAGCCTCAGATAAGGCAGGAAGCAGAGCAGCAGATAAGGCAGGGAAAGGGGATCATAGTGGCACTTGAAGTTGTAGGCCTAATTTGTGGCGTGTCTGCCCTAAAGGCTGGCCCCCACTAGTTTACACCATTCTTAACACAGCCCATACTTAATACAGTCCAGTCTGTGGATGATTTTTTGTTCCACAGTTTCCTATTTAGGTTGGTTTCTAAAGTTTTGGACAGCCAGTCTGAGGTCAGTGAGGGAACATCCATGGTGGATACAGCTTTCTGCCACAGGTCTTTCTGGAATTTGTCAGATCATTTGTTCTTACACACAGAGATCACCCTGTCTGTCTAGTGCAGACAGCAGAGGGGCACTGTAAGCAGGTGATGGTGTATATGACATTGATAGAGGAGCAAGTGAATGAACCCTGGAAGTTATAATCTGTATGATACAGTCCATTGACAATCTGATCCATATGGATGAAGGGCCATACCTAGGCTGTACTATATCAGGTCCTGAAACTGTTTTTATAATTTTTTTTTAGTATCATAACATCTTAACTAATTTTTAAATTATTTAGAGCTTCAATACATTAAAGTTATTGCAAGTTTTAAAATATATACATGACCAATTGAAAAAAAAAGAGCCAAGTCAATCTCCTAAATTCATATTTAGGTATCTAAGGGATTAAGGTGCACAATTCTTTATTTCACAAGTTGATGGAGGTGTATAGAGTATCTTAGGTACTTTGGTCTTTGAACTTGTTGAAATTCAGTAGATCAGAACTACTGGTATGGAGTACAAATATATTGTGGGCTGTTTGCAAATCATTTTGTGCTGAGTTTATGGTATTTTCACAGTAAAGCCTGACCTTGCCTTTTGCAGAAGTGATGAACATATTAAGGATGCAATTTTATAGAAGAAAAAACCTTTCCATAAAAAATCTAAAACTGTAATAGAGATTTAAGCCACGCAAATAAAAAAAAAAAAAAAAATATATATATATATATAAAAACACCTACTTCAGGGATTTCAGATTATAAAATGATAAGAACTAGCATTACATAAACTGATTTACATGTACAAGAACATGAACCTTTTGATTTGAAAATAAAACATGTTTTTAATCAAACCTACTTTAAAGACTTTATATTAAAATGCATAATATTGCATCCTATGGTATAAAAATCTCTATATACATCCAAGACAAAGTGTCTCTAAAAGGCATATATGTACAGCTCTGGGTGATTTTACTAAGGGATCTGTATTTCAGACCAGACCTGGACCCATTTTACCAATCAATCTTAAAGGTTGCCTGAAGTGGCATCACTGTTTGGGGGATAAATCTAAAATTAGTGTAAGTAAAAACATCAGTGTCCATGTAAGCACTAACGATATTGCCAGGAACCTCACTGAATAGATCAGAGGCAACTATAAGGCTCCTGAAAGGATGGTTAAGGAGCTAGGAGCACAGGTGGTGTTTTCATTATTTCTCAATGTGGAAGGCAAGGGACTAGGCAAAGACCATCGTATCTTGCAAGTAAACACATGGCTGAGACAGTGACGCACTGTGAAGGCTTTGGATTCTTCGACAATGGGAAGATGTTCTGGGGAAAAATAACTACTATCAAGAGATGGGATCCATCTGATCAGAACTGGAAAGAGCATCTTTGGGCCAACCTATAATGGAGGGCTTTAAACTAAGTTCAATGGGGGACGGGAAACAAAACCCTCTGGCAACAGAGAAAACAATCTAAAGGGGAAAGGACCAGAAGAAGTAGCTAAGCAATGGCCAGAGAGTCACAGGACAGCAACAAGAGGTGCCAATGGAAAGCTCATAGTTTGAAATATAAAATACATCCAATGTATGTGTACAACTGTGAAAAGTATGGGGAATAAACAAAATAAACTATAAGCTGCAGCCTGTGGGGGGAAAAAAAACCCAAACCTTATGATCTAATTGGTATCACAGATATCCGGTGAGACAGCTGTTAAGACTAGAATTTCAGCACTGAAGAGTACTCTTCATTTTAGAAGAACAGGGTTGGGAGAAAAGGTGGTGGTGTTGCCTTGTACGTCAAAAAACACATACAGTTGTTCCTTCATTCAAGGAGAAGAAGATAGCAGATCAGAATGCATCTGGGTGAAAATAAAAGGTGAAAGATATAGCACTGATGTAATGGTGAGGACTTATAATAGGCCATCAAGTCAGGAAGAGGAAGTGGACGCAGACGCTCACTGTTCAAGCAGGTGAAACAATTGTCCAAAAGCTATAGGATGGTACCGATGGGAAATTTCACATTTCTGGACATCTGATGGAAACCCATCAGCAGCAAGCAGTGGGGCCACTGAGGCTCCTCTGCCAATCAGCCACAGGAGAGGGAAGGGGGAGCACATGGGAGAAACTGCAAAATTAAAGGAGCCACTGCATAGCGCACTTCCAGTGCGAATTCCAGTGGTCTTTATCTATACTGGATGTTGTCCTGACCAAAAGAGAAGAACTGGTGGGGGGTTAAGGCAATGGACAACTTGGGAGGAAGTGATCACAGCAAGATAGAATTCCAGATCCTGAGACAGGGAAAGCATGAGGTACCCTCATGTTAATACCCAGGACACTAATGGAACATATCCTAAGGAAAGTCCATTTTTAAGTACCTGGAAGATGAAAGTATAACTACAAGTACCCACCATGGATTTACTAATAACATATCATGTAAAACAAACTCGATCTCATTCTTTGATAAAGTAACTACTTAGATGGATGAAGGGAATGCTGTGGGTATATTGCATCTAGATATCAGCAAGGCATTTCACAAGGTCCCATATAGACTTCTCATAAACAAACTGGAGAAATGTGGGATGGACAAAACTACTATAAGATGAATAGGCAACTGGCTCAATAGCTGCAAGTAAATGGTAATTATAAATGGATCCATGTCAGGATGGTAGGAGGGTTCGAATGGAATTCCACAGAGATCCATCCTGGCTCCAGTTCAGCATTTTTACTGGCTGTTCAACATGTATATTAATAATTTGGATGCTGGAAGAGAGGTTCCTTGAGCACATCTGCATATGACACAACACTGGGAGAACAGGCTCACAATTCAAAAGGATCCTGACTGACTGGAAATTTGGGCTGGAGCTAACAGGGTGAAGTTCAATACTGACAAATTCAAGGTGGCACACCTGAGGAAGAATAATCAGAAACACAAATACAAAATGGGTGATACCTGAATGAATGGAAGCACTACAGAGAAGGATCTGGGAGTCTTGGTAGATCACAGACTCGACACAAGTCTGGAGTGTGAAGCAGCCACATGGAAGGCAAATGTGGTTTTGGGATGCATCAGTAGTAGGTGCAAGATACTACTGCTAAGGATGTGATAGTGCCTCTACTTGGTACTAGTTAGGCCTCATCTAGAGTATTGTATGCAGATTTGGGCTCCACATTTTAAAAAGGACATGGAAAAATTAGAGAGAGTCCAGAGACAGGTGACAAAAATGATAAAGGGCTTGGAAGACAAATCATATGAGGAGAAGTTGAAGAAGCTAGGCATGTTCAGCTTGCAGAAAAGGTGCATAAGGAGGGGACATGATAGCAGTCTTAAAGTACTTGAAAGGCTGCCATAAAAAAGAGGGAAAACATCCCTTCTCTCTTGCAGCAGAGAGTAGTATATAGACCAATGACCTGAAGTTGCAGCAAAATAGGTTTAGAATGGATATCAGGAAAAACTTCTTCACTGTTAGAAAAAGCTGGACGCTTCCCAACACTGCAGGTGTTCAAGAAGAGGTTGGACAGTCACTGGTCAGGAATAAATCTAAGCATTTTTCTATGGTCTTCTATGGGTATTTTCCATTATTTTGGGATTTGCTGTTTTGCTGTGAGGGAATTTCAATTCTCAATGGACCTTTGAAACCACTAGTTTAATCTACTAAAAAGTCTGGATAAAAAAATACTGTTGTAAATGTAGAACACCTTTTTCAGTAATAAAGAAGGTATCAAAACTTCTTTACAGACCTCATGTTTCATGCAGTGCAGAAAGAAGATGAAGGGATGATTTTAAATAGAAAATGTACTTATTTAAAACAGAAATGGATGCATTATTTTAAATAACTGTCCTTTCATCTTTCAAATATGATTCTTACAGGTTTCCACCCTTAAGTCGGAAATTTGAGAGAGAAGAAAAACACCTTATCTGTTTCTGAGATACTTCTCAAAGTGATAGGTTTTGAAATTATAAACCAAGAATTATGGGCTAATAGATTCAGCATGAAAGATGAAGGGATGGCATGAAGGAAATATATATCCTTTTTTACAAAAATGTATCATTAATGTTTAGACATTTAAGAATTATATCGGCCTCAAATATATAAAATGTAAACTGGCCTATGTTTAAATAATCATTTCTAAACTTTGAGCACAGACGATCTTGTCTTAAATTTATTTACATACTGGAAAGTATTAAAGTTTCCTGTTACTTTATTACAACATGCAATAAATTAATGTAATTTACGTAAAAAAACTGTATACACAGTGAAGGAGCAGGATGGTTCCCAATAATCCCAATAATCTCCTTTAATAATATACAGCTTTTTTGGTAGGGGGGAGAGGAGGAGAGGAAGCTTTTAATTTTTTTTTTTAATTTGGCATTAAATCTTAATCTCAAATCTTGCCATGGTGAAGAAAAAATAAAAATTTAACATGGAGCCTAGATCATTTATTGTTGGCTTTGCAGCTAAGTTGCTCCTTACCTTTTCTGGAGGAGGTGCTGGGTGAAATCTCTTTGCACATACTAAAAACACATCAGGCTGTGGCTTGCCATTCTTCACTTCTGGGTCATCTCCCAATACAATGTGATTAAATAAACTAAAGAAACCTTTGTGTTTGATTGTTTTCATCTCAAATGTCTCTCCAGCTGAGCTTGTAGCAACAGCAATGGGGATGTTGTGCTGGTGTAGATGGCGGATCAATTTTTCAACACCTGGAAGACAAAATAATGTACCTATTAATATATTTGCCTTATTTAGCTGTACTTTGAAGAGTGATGTAAAAGAGCCTAATTGTACATGGTAAGGATTTATTTAAACTCTGGTGGTAACTCTGAAAAGGCATTTTTGCTAATTCTGAAGTATTCCTGCTCCATGCAAAAATGGGTAAAAAGGCATCAAGCTGAATTTCTCCTACATCTGAGCTCCACTTGGTAACAGGAACTGGGATCAGGGCCATCCACAAGCTGGGGACAGTTCCTTGATTCTGTGCCACCACCCAGCAAGACTGAAAGCAACTGGTGGATATAACTTGCATAGTCTATTGAGTTAGGAGCTTATCCCTTTCTGCCTGCTATTTCACTACCCAAAAGTGCTTATTCTAAAATCCAAAACGATTAACAGCTTCAGATGGTTACCAGATGAAAGTTAAAAAGAAAATGAGCCTGTTAGCAGAAGCATCTTTCATCTCCCCTCCCTGTCTCTCCTCTTTTGTTTGCCTATGAAAACCATTACTTTTTCCAGAGTCCCAAGATACAAGCAGCTTCAAGACAAGGGGCAATCTACCTTTTCTGCATGTAAAATGAAATCTTTATCCCACCAGTCTAGAAGCATCCCATCTTCTCCAGGGAATACAAAGTGTTTGTTTGTAGCCACAGAAAGATCTATAGGATTGGACTTTACAAACATAATACTTTTAGGAAGAGCAAAACTATTATTAGATAACAGCTTGCTTTGAATGCTACAAAATTAAGCAAACAGTTATTAAGGGTATCTTTACACATGCTCTGGGGGGAGGGAGGGCATTTTAATTTGTGAAGCTTTTGGGAGCCCCTCTAATTAAAATGCCTACAGTGCCTTATGTATTTAGCATCCTGCACTTCAAAATGGTGGCAGGGGTACTTTAACTAAAGCTTATTCGATAAGCTTTAGTTAAAGCACCTCCATTGCAATTTTGAACCACAGGGACACTGAATACACCTGATGTCAAGGCTGCTGAAGCATTCTAATTAACTGAGTCTGCTCTGACGTTTTTTAATTTGTATGCATCAGAGCAGGTGTTGGGAATGTGTATAGGTGTCCTATGGCTTTATAGTGGAAGAATGAGGAAAAAAATTGTACACTACAGAAAATTTCATACCCATGCTCAGCACCATAGGGCACTTTCACATGTGCTCTGGGGGTGGGGAGGGCAGTGTTTTAATTAGAACGCCTCTTAGAGCCACTCTAATTAAAGCACTGCAGTATCTCATATATCAGCATCCCTGCACTTCAAAATGGTGGTGAGGGTGCTTCAACTTGAACAGCCCTGGGCTCCGGGTGATGGTGTCATGGGTCAGGTGGTAGACAGCATTGCCTCTAAACTGTGTGAAGTGCGCAGCCACACAGGCGTGCCTGGCAGCACAGCATGAGCGCTCCTGTGCAGCCACTCATGCCACATAGCTTAGAGAGATCGCTGCTGGTAGAGGGGCTGGCTGGGGCATGAGGGTGCTATAGGGCAGGGCTAGCTGGCAGATAGCCTCCACACTGTAGCACCCTCAGGCCCAGCCAGCCCCAGTCTGCATGTGCACTGCAGCGGCATAAATTACTCCACCATAGGATAATGCTTGTTCTGGCCAGTACTATCCTATGGCAGTGTTAATTAATTCACTACACCCTAATAATGGTGCATGTGTAGTGGCACTTTAAGGTGGTGCTAATTAGTCAGCTCTGCAGTAAAGCACACATGTTGATGTCCCCCCCCATATATATGTTTTGGTTTTTTGTTTTTTCAGAGTACATAGCAATATATATATCCTACATATATATGTACCATGAAAAAAATCACATCCCACTTGTTTTACATTAGGGCTCCAAAATAAATGTAATAAGGCTTTCCCTGTATAAGCCCTCCGCTTTGTACCTTAAAAATAAGACTAACACTAACTCAACCCAGAGGTGTGTTTGTAGCATTTATCTTTAGAATGCTTCATTTGACAACGTTATGCCTTTTTAATCTAATTTTCTGCAATACTTCCTGGGTTTTAAGAAAACATACGGGGTGGGGGGATCATTTTGTGGTACTGTACTGACATTTAACTCAGTTATTTGGGGCTTTAAACTTCTTCAACACGTAGAGATCAGAAACGTGCCAACTTTTACTTAAAGAAACCAAAATAATGTACTGTTCCCGATGCTCATTCTCAAAAATACTCAAACTGCTTTCAAACAAATAATTATAAATAAACAAACAACAGCCACCAAGTATGGAAAATGTCAGCCTAAAGGATTTAAGTTTTGCAAAGGTATAAGGAATTTAAATGTGCGTCTTACATGGAAATTATTAGTCAATGTTACTACAGGATATATGATTATGTGACACATAATTGATATGACCTTAGGATGGCTGCATGACTCATGGCTGGCAATGGCATGAGCATGCTCCACAAATATTCTTAAAATTGTATCAATAAAACTAGTGTGTATATGATATATGTACCAAACATTTCATTAAAAAAAGTTAAAACAGAAGTATTAGTACAGTTCTAAATTAGCTGTTGTCTAAAAATAGATTATAAAACATCATACAGGTTGCTGGCTGGTGAGGACGAGCTATGCCCAAGCCTCACCTGATCAGACATGCTCAGAGTGAGAAAAAATGTTCAGTAAATGTTCAAGGAAAAACAAAACAAAGCAAGATAACCCTCACCTAATGTAGCCTTACTATACCTAACCCTAACCCTGGGATTTGTAAAATCCAGGATCTTGGGACCTTTTACAAATAGAAAGGCATGCTGCGTATTCTACTTTTTAGTCAAGGCTTTCCCCTTTTTAGTCTGTATAAAGCATATCCTCTGTATTTTCTCTGAAACTCATTCCATCTGGTCTCCCATTCTGTTTCTCCACATACTGTTTCCTTTTCATTTTAGTCCTACCACTTCCCACTTAGTAATACTGCTTCAATTCAATGATCCAAAAGGCAGAGTGGGGAAAGCAACTCAAAAGTGGAAAGAAAAGAAAAATCAGGGATCAGAATATTATAATGCAAGGGACTACTAAGTGGGCATATGGAAAAATTAAACATAGGAAAAATGGTGGTGGGGGGCGGGGTGGGGTGGGGGGAATAGAAATGTGTGTGTGAGCCCTGGTATCCATATAATAGATTACATTTGTTATATAACCTCTTCTACCTTTTCTTCACCAGGCATAAAAATCTGAACCTGGGTACATCTACATGTCCAATTCACATGGCTGAATAAACTCTGATGCAGTCTGAGCTACAGTTTATTGCTCTCAGGCACAGCGCTTATATGTGCAACTGCGATCGCAACATGTTGAGCCAAGGTGGTGCAGCCCCAGCTGTCAGAGGGTCCAGGGGGTCAGCCTGCTAGCCCAGAGCTGCCCCACCCCTGAATGTGCCGAGGAGGAGCTGGCTGGGGCACAATTCAGGTTTAGCTAGCAGGCAGCCCCGCACTGTAGCAGCCTCATGCTCCAGCCAGCGCCGGTCACATGTGCATTGCAGTACATTAAATGCCATAGGATAGTACTTATGTTAGGCAGCACCATCCTACAGTGGAGTTAATTAGTTTGCTGTGGCCTAATAGTGCCACACATGAAGATGGTGACACATTACTATAAAACTAAGTAGTCAACTCCACAGTAAAGTGCATGTGTAGACATGCCCCCAAGATGCTTTATATATTAAAAAAAAAAAAAAAAAAAAAAAAAAGATCCTGTCCCTGATCAGTTTTCTCATTCCTCATAAAATGAGCAATACATGTATCTAGATTTAAGACCACCTGAACTAAAGAGCTTTAGACTGAATAAAATATCAGTGGATGTATGTTTCCAGTTTCAGTCTATAAGCAATAATATGCAAAACTAATCTTTCAGACAATGCTTCTTAAATTTATAAAACAAAAGAAAGAAAATGTGGCAGACATTGTTCTGTTAGCACTTTTACTATCGTCTCCAGTCAATCTGACATTGGCTGATGCTAGATAATGGTTCTTTCCAGAGTGGCAGGCATAATAACTGAGGCTTGATTGGGAAACTACAGCTGAAGAATTTTGTCTCCAACTTGTGTGTGCGTAATCAAGCAGGTAAGTAATATTTATTGTTTGTGCTTTTTATTATTTTCCCTTCACACAACTGCCCACATCAATTTATGGTACAATGCAAAGAGCAGCAGTACAATAAAAACAGCAGTCTCATTTGCAGTACTTTTATTTTTCCCACATAGCCACATGCACAGCAATTTTGAATTGGAATAATTCTTACTTTTAGTAAAGTGGATAGATTAGCAAACAGTCTATCAACTAATCCATCCATCTGGAAACATGATTAATTTGCAGATGTGTTTTTCTACAGATTTCTTCTGTATTTTCCCAGACTCTAACCAGTCAATTAATAACTAAAGTTTCTGAAGAAAACCTTTACTATACAAATGAATGCATTCTGTCTTTGTACATTTCCAGACCAACAGAAATAAGAAAACTACTAGAAGCATAAACTATCTCCTTTAAATGTCAACAGAGCATGGAGATAAAAATCAAGCTTTGCAGTCTAAATATGCTAACAACCAGTAGGATCTTCCTCCAAAAATATTTATATCTTATCTTATTGAAACAATTATAAACACAGATTAGTTTTTGATTCAGCAAACATATGTGAAGTCACAGACACTAACAGACTAATGTAAAAACACTTCATATTTCTAATAGACATTTACATTGCTTTTTATGTTATAGGCAGATGTTTTGCTTTATAGGAGACCTAATCTGTGCTACCTGTGGCATATAGCACAGGGAAAAACAAAAAAAATCGGCAGAAATGTAAAGAAATACGTTCAAGTATTTTGTAGTTTTAGGACTGCCTCTAACCTCCCTGTCCTCTGTATCATGTGGCTAGTTCTCCTTGATTTGCACTCTCTTCAAATAGCATATTTTCTTCAGTCCCATGACATCACAGTTTTAGTTCAATAGTCTCAGGGTATGTCTGCTCTAAATTTAAGATCAAAATGAGATGGCTTAGGAGAAGTACTGCTGTGGAAAGGTTACTTCTTCAAGGTTCTCTCAAATTTCCCTATGGCATATGCCATGGAATTTTGATTTTCACTTTTAGACTTTGCTAGATTTAAAAAGGCTAGAATGTAGGTATCTGTAATGCCCCCCAAACTGTAACAGGAGTTTTCAGCATTCTGAAGTTCCAAAAGTTCCTTATTAGCATATGATACTTAAGAGACATTAACATAAATATACATACAAAAAGAGCTGTTTACACAAACACAGCTTCAAATTACTGTATATTGGTCAGTATAAATATTTTGCAACTGCTAAATGCAAACTTTTGCCACCCTTTCTGCGGGGAAAGGGGGAGCGAGAAAGGGGAAGGGGTTACAAAAAAAGTACAGACTAAAACAATCCCTTTTAGCGCATTCAATTACTGCAGGACTGGCTATTCAAAATGTGTAATCACTTCTAAGTATTGGTACAAGTACTGCTTTGACCCAATAACAAAATAATTTACTAGGAAGATGCAATTCTTGTGATATCTTTCTTGTACTATTAGGAAGAGTTGATTCAATTCCCCATACTGCATGTACATTATCTGAAAAACTGAAAGTCTACCAATTAAACCACATTTCATTGGTGTTATGTCTTCATATCCACTGATCTCCAAACCAAATCTGGGAAGTCATTAAACATTAAAAGAATAGCAAGAAACAAGAAAACTACCAATAACCTTTATCACCACCAAGACATATATTGAACATATATATGATCTTTAAATGTCAAAATTACTTTTATGAGATCATAAGCACTCATGAGAAACAGTTCCTTTTCAACATGCTTATTAGTCTAAGGATGCATCTATGACATGGGTTTCATTTACAGCTACAGTTATGGGGCAATTAAGGTGTTAACCTTGCCTGTTACAGGGAGCCAGGGATTCCTATTACTTTAAGGAAAATTTACAGTTGGCAGCTGAGCAGAAGTTAGCTGAACCACAACAAGCAGGATGACCTTTAAGCCTAGTGGGAAATGACTGTGCTTAGTTAGGGTCACCTGACTGGAAGGGGCAGTGCTCCAGGGTACATAAGTCCAGCACTGGGAAGAAGGAGGGTCAGTCTGGTAGCAGGGAGAGGAGCTCTTGATGAAGATGGGCAGGAAAGGGACTGACCAGCACCCAAGAAGTTCCCCAAGAGCTACACGTAAAGTAGAAGGGGAACTTATGACTTGTAGGAAAGTTATGACCCAGTGTGGAGAGTTTTGTTAGACAGCCAATGGGCATGTGTATATTCTTATTAATACCAGAGGAACAGGTGTGGCTACTGGGGGAGATTTGGAGGCTATGGAGAGCTGCCTGGTGGGCACCCAGCAGCAGGCAGGCTAAGGGCAGGAGGGCTAAGGCCAGGGTCAGGCAACCTAGCCTGGGGTCAGAGGTCCAGAAGGCTGTGCAGGCTGAGGCAAGGACAGCCAAGGTTAGTGACAGCAGTCCAGTGTGGGGTCAGGGAGATTAAAGTAACAAAAGCAGCCTGGCCTGAAGTCAGAGGGCCAAGGGCTGAAAGATGGCTATAGCCACCATGTCAGGGCCAGAGGCCCAGGGAATAGAGGGCTGAGGCCAAAGCAGGCTTAAACTGAGATGGCCAAAGCCTAGAGAGAGATTATGGCTAGAGGCCCAGAGAACAGAGAAAGTCTGGCCAGGGCCACGGGCCTACAGGCTGATTAGAGTGTGAATGGAAGCAGCGTGGTCTATGGATTTGAGACCCAGGAGGCTGAGGACCAGGATAGGGCTATGGCAGCTTTGCAAAGGCCAGGGTCCCAGAGAGTAGGTGGCTGAGGCCACAGCAGGGAGACTGAAGCAGAATAGTCAAGGGGGAGCTAAAAGCTGGCAAGGGATGAAAGCCCAGGACAGGCAGAAGCCTGACCAAGGCCCAGTAGGCTAGGTGGATTTTGTTGATTAACAGGCAGGGCCACCAAGGCCCATGGACAATTTAAAGCAACACTTGTGAGGCATGGGCATGGCTGAAAAAGCGGAAGGAGGCCACAGCTAGCTCTTCAGGTAACTGCTACCTTAGGGGTATCGTTGGAGAAATTATTCGCTTAAGCTCCCAACCTGGAAAGGGAACACCTGCAAATACTCCTGACCCCAACGGGGCTCGTTTCCCAGCTGAGACTCAAATAAGCAGGAGACGAGGGTGTGGTCTTTCCAGTTTATTCGGCCGAACGTCCCCCGACCTTAGAAAGGCAGAGGGGCCCCGGTTGCACTCTCACACACGTATTTATATTCTCTGGTTACATGAGCTTTTCGCACGCGCAAAGCTTTAGCGGAAAATTACTAGTATTGCATGACTCTTCTTCAACCTGCAGGGTAAGACCAAATAAGGCACAGGTCTGCTGTTAAGCTTGTCTATCATGCTTAGTTACTATGGGGGAAGTTGTGGGCCCCTGAAAGTACAGGCTGTGCTTCCCATATTGCCAAAGGAAACCCCTTTCTCTGCGCACAATTTCTAACAGTATGCATGGGACTGGTAGGACCATACTTAATGATTAAGAGGCAAGATTGAGAGCTGAGTCTGGGAGGGACCCACTGGACAAATAATAGGGCTTGCTCTGGGACCCTGGAGCAGCCTCCCTTTTTTGTAATCAAATGATTCCATCAAAGGTATGACAGGAAAGAGGGAAGGGAGGGTTACTCTAAGGGGATGGAGCAGGACAGGAGTCATGTGACCACCAGAGGGCATCATGGCCACCCCTGGGGCCTGGTCCTATTAAAGTGCCATGAACAGTAACAGTGCTACACACATGTTGCTGGCTTATGGAGCCATAAAGAGATAAGCCAGCCACAAAGATATTCTGCAAAATATGCAAAACATCTTTGTGGCTCACTTGTATGGCACTAAAAATTGAACATTTAACACAGCAGGGCACACAGTTGCCTCAGGACTGAAGCTTACAATCAGTTGATTGCCAGCCCTAGCCTTGGGTCTATTAACCAGCTCAAAGCTGGGGCAGCCTTAGGTCTAGGACAGAGCTATTCCCTGCCCAGTCCACAGAACTGAGCTGGGGGCAGCCCAACACATCTGGTTCAGCAGGAGACGTATTTGGCATGAGGCATAAAATACTTCAAATCTCAATCATGACTTTATTTTTACAGCTGCCAGGGACCTAAAAGCAATGTTACACAGTGCCCTCCAGAGGGAACTTTCCTTAGGATCACTGAGGCCTTGTTGGATTTCAGAGTTCCCCCAAAGCCAGCCCAGGCAGGGGGGAGCCAGGCTCCTTTGCTTTCAGAGACCCTGCTTCAGAAAGTTCCAGGATGCAGACTTTCAGCCCCTTCATGGTCTCTGGATTTCCATGGGCCTGATTCAAGGAACTAGCATCCAGTTCTGCTCCAACAAAAGGGACTTTACCTCTTGTTGGGGCAACCTACAGTGATCCAAAGCTTCAAGCAGCAAATAGACAGTTCTGTTTCAATTAAGGCATTTACTGAGACAAAGGCCACACAGCCAGAGGTTTCCTTGCAAAGGTTAAGTAATTCCCAGTCCTTCCACATAGCCAAGAACACTTCCCAAAGATTGTTTTGCTGTTCTCTTTCCAAAACACCTTTCCTGGTTGTGGATTCCAGACTTTCTCTGGAAGGAGATAAGTTCTTGTTCACACACCCCCCTCCACTGTTATCCCTGTATTCAGTTTTCCTCCAGTCCTCTGGGTGGGCCATCTCACTTTTTTAAAGTCAAAACAGCAACACAACTATCTCAGTCTCTGTAGATGCCATCTTGTCTTGTTCCAAAGGCAAGCAGACCTCTTGCTTCACTGTCTTTTTAACCCAATTTTCCCCTCTTGTAAGTTAGCCAGGAGGAAACTGAGGCATGCAACGTGATTGCAACATGAACACAGTTTGCACAGAAATATTATAACAATACCCACAGTACATCACAAACGGCATATAGCAACTGAGCTAGCTTTTGATAATGGAAGCGGTATAGCCACATTAGTGCAGCACTCCATCCGGGATAATAAGCTGTGCTGAGAAGTAGGTACTGGGATGTACACTAAGTCCCTTGTGCACCTTAGGCAGGCATCTCCTTTCTCAAACAGCTCTATCCAAATCGAATTGGGTCTTTTTTCCTGAAGGAACTAGTTTAAGTAGTCTAAGTTAAAATAAAATCAATTAAAACATATTTTCAATAAACCTGAAACCACCACTACCAGCTCTTCCTCAACAGCAAAAGAACTAAATGAAAGTTAGGCAGGAAAAACTTTCAAACAAATCTCTATCCAATCCATCCCAAATAAATAAGAGCAGGCTAGGAAGGTATTTACCATAGAGAAAGAAAATTAATCAAAATGTCTGTAATAAGCTCTTGCAATTTCAATTGTAGTTCTGCAGGTCAGCAAACAGGGACAGCAAACATGGCAGTTTGCAGGGAACAAGAGGAAGAAGGGAGAGAGGAATAGGACCCAGGTACCAGGCAGAGATTCTGCTCTGGGAAGGTAAGTGAGCTAGGGCTGTCTATGTGTCTGGCTTGCTGAGTGTTTGGGCATGTACTTTGAACAGCTGGGAGAACTGTTAGTGGGGTATATCTGACAGAAGCCTTAACATGGGAATGGAGCCAGTTCAGGTCCCAGAGGGTATAAAAACAAATGCCTCGAGCAACCAGGGAGTGTACAAACTAGGACAGGGTATAGGGCAGTTTGTAAGCAATTTTCAAGTCAATTCATGGGTCAGTTTGCCACCCTTCTTTGAAGGGGAGCCTTTAAGGGAGGTTACAAAGAGGATGGAGTTAGACTGTTCTTGGTGGTGGCAGATAACAGAACAAGGAGCAATGGTCTCAAGTTCCAGCCAGGGAAGTTTAGGTTGGCTTTTAGGAAAAAAACTGTCATGAGAATGGTAGTAAAGCACTGGAACAGGCTACTTGGAGAGGCTGCAAAATGTCCATCCTTGGAGGTTTTTAAGACCCAGCTAGACGAAGCATTGGCTGGGAAGATATAGTTTTACCCAAGTGAACCTTCAAAAGCAATGACATTAAATGGGTCTCTTCTGTAGAAGAGAAAGCCTTAACTTAATGAACAGATGAAAGGGGTAGTTAATTAGCCATGTTAATGTGAAGTTAGGCAAAAGGCAGGGCAGGGTGGCACTTTAGAGTTTAAGGAGCCACTCTGCCCTGACATCTAATGAAGTTATGTGTGTGTTTGTTTTTTGTGTGGCAAATCTACCATTAATACCACAAAGGACCATACCTACCTCCGCAATATCTATTCATAGTGTCTTTGGGATATGGAATTAAACAAGAAACCTTCTCTCTGAACTGTTAGTGATTACAAAGAAACTCAGTCCTGTAGGTCTGATGTTGGGTCTGCCAGCAGGCAAAGCAGGAAACTGCCAGTTATATCAAAGGTACAAAACTGACATTTGCAAATAAATATATTCAGCAACCAGGAGCAACAGTTAGAAAAAAACGTAAATTCTAAAGGAGGGTTCAATGCTGGCCAGTTGTCCTGGAAAAGTATCCTTTTAAGGCAGCAGCTGACATTTATCTAGGGCAGGAAACCAAGTTCCGAGAGAGCTTCTGGCAACCTGCAACATCTAGTCATGCTAACAAATAGATTTAACTTTCTCACGCAAGTTTAGTTAGAACCAAAGAAATGATGATAGAGGGAGTCCTAACAGTTGCATACATTTAAACCATAGTAGTACTTCAAGTCAGGAAATCAGTTCAGTAAAGACTATAGGTTCTATTCTAATAATAAAAATATATATTTTTTAAAAATCACCAGTTAAACCATACCTTTTAAAACATTACTGTTCTACATCTAAAATGTAATGACCAACTGAAGCCAAAGAAAACAACTTCATTTGGGAGTTTCAATAGGTTTAGCCAGCATTATTTTCACATACAGGGGAAAGGTGAAACTAAGTTATTATAAAAAGCCACAAGCTACTGGCATAAAAAATTATGAAGAATGAACTACCCCTTAAATGTATAAGAATATTTTATATCTTCCCTGCGTTTACTTACTTTTTACAGCATAAGGGGTTCAAACTCTTTAAAAACTCTCTAAAAAGATGTGTGAGAGGCATGGGTTTATTAAGGTGATATCTATCTTTTATTGGACCAACTGCATAAAAAAGATCACACTATGAAATCCTTGCTTCTTCCATACTTTCTAGATTAGCAGGCAACAACATCACTCTTACACTACCCAAAAAACAGGTGCAAATTAGTTTATGCATCTAAGAGTCTTGGCAGATGTTACATCTATGGCATGATTATGTTAATTGTGCCATAAGCTGTACCAAGTCAAGCATTCAGTCTATTTATGACATGATAAAATGGCAAACCAGCTACAAAGATATTCCCTCATTAATGTATAATAATGGTTTGTATTGTGCGTTAAATTAAACATGTAGCATGTATTTTAGACACTGTGTCCCATCCCAATGATCAACTGACCCCTGGGATCACGCACAGGGAAGTCTGCATCCCAAACTACTGCCTGGGGCTTCCCCCCGCTCAATTTAACTATCTGGGGCTCCCTCCTGCCCAGAGGTAGTCCTGTGTCCCAAGTCTAGGTGCTAGGGCTGCCTCTTCCCCATTGAAAGACATATAGAGCCCGGCATAAGTGATCCAGTTCACCATGATGGACTCCCCATACTAGCAGTTGTACAATTGAGATCTCTGAGATTTTACACCTGATCCCAAAAATCTCAGGTCTTGCATGCATGTCTGGCATAGCAGGATGCACTGCTTTGGGAAACAGGTGCAACAGTCCTCAGATCCCAAATTGCCAGGGTTCTAAAATAATTTAGAGGAAAATGTTGAAACAAAAAGAAAATCATTAACTTTTTTATTTTTATTTCCAATTTTTAACAAACATTGAAAAAGAAAAAAGGTTTTCATGAAAAATATCACTGCATTTGTTCTGTCTGCATGCCATTGATTCTGACTTCAGTATTCTGGGTCACTTGTTTATTTGTGGTACCTTTCTTAATCTTCTCCCCACTTCATTTCATTTTTCCTTCGTTAATGTTGTATTTTACAAGGCTGCCAAATCATCACCTGCTCTACTGCTAATTCTTCCCATCTTTGCGTGTATGTTTGTGTGTACCTCCTTTCATCACTTCCTACACATTTGGGGCTTGTCTACACCACTGAGCTGATATAAGTATAGCCCTCAGTGGAGACACTGCATACGTCAGCAAAATATTTTTCTCCTACTATAGCTATCCTGAACAACACTGGCTAAACAGACAAAAGCAGTCTTCTGACAGCATAGTTGCAGCTAATTGAGTATATTGTTGGCACAACTATCATAAATAGGGCTTTGATTTCTTCGTGCTCCTAACAAATACACTGTACTACAAAACCTGTGGAGACCAAACCTAGGCATTGCTTCTTACTCCTCTTACAGTTCTGTAAATCCTTTGTTTTCTTTTTTTCCTATGCTTTCCTTGCATATCCAACAAAACAGTAATTTAAATGTTCCCTGCATTCCTCCTCCCCTTCCAGTGGCTGCAGTTGCTTTTCTTCTCCTTCTGAATGTACTAGCAGCAGTGTGGATGGAACTAGACACTTGAGCCCTGAAGCATGAAACCAGAGAATCTCCAGAGATTGCAATTAGGGTCCAATTCACTCCACTGCAATAATAACCAGAACAAAAGCAGCAGCCTATGAGCACAGCATAGACTCTGGAAGAGGGCAGAGGTTTGCTGCCCGGTCACACACACACATTCATACATACATACACACACAGATGAATAAACACACCTTGTACTGTTTAAATTAATTTTGTGTGTATGAATCACCCATGTCTTCTATGATTCACATTCAGGTGTGCATGAATGAAAACCTTGAGGATAAATATAACTTCTGTGAAAGGCTGCTTCTCTATTCTGAACTGTTTAGAGCTCCTACATTGAAACTTATGTCAGAGAAAACTAAAGCACTTCAAGGTTCAAACACCCATTTAAAAAATAATAATCAGCTAACATTAACACTCTGAACTGTAGCAATTTGACTGGATCTCTGGTTGGTTTGATTATAATCCTTTAGGATTATAAAGTAATTCCCTAGTAGAAACCCCTGTTAGCCCATGGTAGAAAAATCTCACTTTGCACGAAAAACCATCCACTCTTTTAACCACAAATTTTAAAATATTTTTGGTGTAACCTGAAACATTAAAGCAGTTGGCAGTTGCAACTCACCACTGGCATATTTCCACAGTCCTCAAGTGAAATAGTATTGCTGTTATGACAGCAAGAGAGTGATGAGGATGGAGCCAACCACCACTTGCTATGACTGCTTGGAAGACCTAAAAAATAATTTCCTTTATCTACCTGTTTCTTTGTCACCATGAAACGTTCTTTAGGAGTGTTATCTGAAATGCTGCAGTATTCTTGCACTCTGATATCAAACAAAAGTAGAGCTAGAACTGAGGGAAGCAAGTAAAACATTTTTCTTGCTTTCCTTCTTGTTAAACAGTATCAAACATTCTCTCCCTATGGCACTGTTGTGATCAGTTTTCTAAGCAGTGCTTTTCCCTTCTACTCTCTTTAAGGCATCCAAATGTCTCCTCAAGAGGTATGAACTCTTCATTCACTTCATGAATAAACTTACCTTAATGTTAATGCCTGTTAATTCCTTCCATAATCAGTCAGACATGTTAAAAAAAAAAATAGAGTGCCACTTGCTATTCCCAAACTGATCTATCCTTTGAGATTTCTGAAGCCTAAACTAAGATTTCTTTGAAGTTGGAATCAAATACTAGCAGCTGTAAGGAGTCCACAGGATTTAAAACTGAAATGAAAATTAAAAAAAAATCCTCCTCACAGTCTTTCATGAGATTCTAGCCAAACGCATGGTCTGTAAGAGTTTTATACCAAAGACTATTATTGCTTTCATTACAGACTGGTTCTTTTGTTTTTCTGGAAAATAAAACAGATATCTAATTTATATATTTAAATCATATAGCATTTAACTTTGGAACTAAGTATACATAGTAAACTCTCTGGACGCATCTACATGTGAGCTTTATGGTAGAGAAGATTAATTAGCTCTGCAGTTAAGTGCCACTGGCTACACATTTGGGTTGGTCTAATAAAAGATATCAAATTCACCCAAGGAACCTTGACTGGCTACACATGCACTAGTATTAGGGTACAGTAAACGAATTAACACCACCATTACTGTCAGGAAGTCCCTGACAGTACCATCTTACAGTGGAGTAAATAACTGAGCTGAAATGCATGTGAAGATGCTGGCCATAGACATAAACTGCACCTGGTCAGCCAGCGTAAGGCAAGACTCCTGCCTACTGCCTAGCCACACAGGTCTGCTCTTGCAGCAACCTCATGCCCCAGCCAGCCTCTCCACCACCCAACATCACCATCTGGAGCCCAGAGCTGACCCCCATGTCCCCTACCAACGATGGACTGCTCCACCCAAGCTCAAATTGCTGTTATCCTGGGTGCACATGTAGATGCTGCTCCCAGGAGCAGTTTACTGCAGCTCAAACTGCTCGAGAGCTTTGCATTAACTGCATGTGTAGATTCACCCTCTGGGTAGAATACTGACTTTAGGCAATACTCCTATTAATTTAATAGGAACCAGAATTTTATCCTTCAAATCTATTAATGCACACTTACATATAAACAGTGAATAGGCATCCAAATAAAGAACTGATAAGCTGGTGGAGCTTCTAAAATGTGTAAGCTGAAGAAAAATGAATGCATGTCAGGGGTGCCAGAGCATGGCACATGAAGTCATTTTGCTTGGCGCGCACACACTTCAGGTAAGGGACTTGGACTGCACTGCCACAACAAGGATCGGGCCCTTCATGGCTCTCCCACCATCCGCCCCTAGCACGCCAACATCTTAGAAGTCGAAGTTGCACTCCACCCAAAAACACTGCCAACCCCTGGTATACACTATGTGGGCCAAAGCAGCTGAGTTTGTAAGCTTTACCCACTGGTTACACTGAACTTTTGTTTTACAAGACTCCCTTTCCTATTAAGCTATTAGAAAGCTATATACAGGCACAGATTTAAGAAAAAAAAAAAAAAAAAAAACACATGCTACACTACATTAATACACCATGAAGACTGCAAGAACAAACATACAAACAATCAAGAAGCAGAAAATGCCAACAGTTAAGGTAGTTATGGTGACAATAGCTAAGCTACTTCACACACACTATCTATCCTGTTATTAAATGTTACCATTAAATATTGATCTATGTTCCAGAAACACCTGGTTCATACTTTAGGTTAGTAACAATGTTAGCGTCAGGATTTTTTTTTTTGTACATTTCAACTTGTAACATGTAAGTGAATGAGTTCATTTATCCATGTTTGTATAGGCATGAGTTTTGTTATGACCTCAACGAACACACATCAACGTGCACCCACAGCCAGATTTAAAATAACTTGTCGAGTTATACAGCTGCTATCAACTACCGTAAATCAGTCTAGATTATAAATCTGACAACACTCACACATATTTATCTTGGGGGTTTTTCCCTTAGTTCTTTAAAACATGTATTAAGAGCAGCTGTTCTCGAAATGTGTACGCAAAAGCTTTCTGCATCCCCAGGAGTTTCCTAGCAAGTAAATACCATGCCATTTTGAGTAAACCCTGCCAAGTCAAGAGTAGAAATACCAGGTCTGTAAGAGAAGCTTCTTTGTGAAAGGAAGTTTAAAAACTCTATCATTGCCTGCATATAAATAATTTCATATGAAGTCATTTAAATAATGAAGAGAAAGCACCTGGCATCAATGCAGCACTAGGAAATATTTTCTCCTGCTTCATTTTACTCTCATGCAGCAGCTCTTCTTTGGTCATCGGAAGCTCTAGAATATCTCGAATAATCTGTGCTCCCTCCAATGCTTTTTTACCCATGACTAAGGATTTCACCTCCCACGTGTAGGCTTTTCCAAAACGCTCACAGATTTCTTGGAATACGACAGTATAGAGACGTTCAGTGTCTGAAAAAGAAAGGGGAAAAAAAAGGAGTAATTTATAACATGCAAGGCTCATCCTTTTCAGTCTGAACTACTGCTTCTATGCTCCAAGTTTTCCCAACTGAAGACCCCATTCACCATCATTTAGGAGGCACAGAGGTATACCTAAAACAGCACATTATGTCAGCTCTCACCTTCAATGCAGATTTGCATCCAGACTTCTAGATCAACACAGAGCACCAAGTCAGTATTCTTTAAGGGTAACATTCCCATGATATAAGAAAAGGCTCTACAGTGAAGAACTGTGGCCACAGACAAACATACATTTGTAGCAGCTTCACAAGGGAAGAGCTGGGGGGCTGCTGTTCAGAATCACACAGAAGCTGTTATGCTGTAATGGTTAGGTATGAATGACCTTTTAAGGATACAAGTGTGCTAAATCACCTCAACTTTGACCCTGGACAAAGCAGGGTTAAAGCTGGAGTGGGTTTGCTGTACCTGTATTGCTACAGGCACCAATACAAGTAACAGTTATAGATCTTGGGCAGTCCTGAGCAGCAGCTGCCCCTCCCCTTTTGAAAGGGCTCTAAGGGTGCATTTGTCTACTCTCTGTGTGGACTTGCTCTTTCACCGACTTTGTCTTGCATAGGCTTACAGATAACCAATGCCTTCATTACAATGCCATATTTATTCTTCAATGAAGGAAGAAAATCAGAAAAGGAATGCTGGTACTCAAGGGATGTCATTACATATTCCATTTAAACCACAAAAAATAATTTTAAAGTTATTTAAAAATGTCTTTGAACAGACGCTTCAGAGTTCCTTCAAAAGATACTACAGTCATTATTACAGCGCTGCCGGCACCATTACATTTACATATGACTGCATTGCCCACACACCCGCACTTCTAATTCCAGGGGCTTCATTGTAAGAGTTAACTCTGGGCTATATTTTGCCATACAAAGAATCCTTAGCTTGGGGAAAATCTTTGCATTTTAAGTCTGATTAGTTTTAAAAAAAACCCAAACAAACAAAACCCCCACTAGAGTACAACTTTTCTGGGGCTGGGATTCGTAATGCTGGTGGATAGGTCCAATCAAAAAAGATGTAGCTAATTAAATCTCTGAATTTAATCCTCAAATACTTTAGTTTAGTATAAATATAATCTCTGCAAGAACACCAAAAGCCAGTTTCTTACCATGCTTTCATTTTCTCTCTTCAAACTGTCCCTTGCATAGGAATCTTTCAGCTTAAGTTTGAGGTAATAGTAAAACAAACAATTTATGAGTCTGCTTCCTCTTCCCCCCTCCTTCCACATCTTTAAAAAAGCTTCCTATATTTACTGATGAAAGCTGGTGAGAAAACTGTGGACACACCTTTTAACCCCAATGAAACAAGGTGCCTAGAAAAAAAAAAAACATTTAGAAGGGATGAGTGAGAAAATGGTCAATGTTTTCTTGAAAAAAAAAAAAAAAAAAAATAGAAACCTTTCCCCATAATGGGTATGTCACAGGATGGGGTCCTTAAGGATGGCCGCATTATCCTTAGGGCCCCTCGACCGTGCCAGTTTGGCCCGCTGGGCACCCTCTATTCTCACTCTGCGCCTCACTGGCGCCTGGGCTGTGTGCACCCCACATGCCACGCCCTCTCTGGTGCTGGGGTCTGTGCACCCCAAATACAATGCTATGCCCTCTCTGGCGCTGGGGGTCTCTGCGCCCCCCAAAGGGGTCTATGAACCCCAAAGTGCCGTGCCCTCTCTGGCGCCAGGGTCCCCATGCTGCAGTGGGCCCCCTATGAGGCCTCCTCCTTCCCTAAATAGCCTCACCCAAACCACCAGTCTTATACAACAGCAAACAAAACACAAGCCCCTGGGCTATAACGTAATACAGAAGGTCAGGGTGTGCTCTGACACTTTTAAAAGGATCAGGTTTCGTCCCTGGCACTAAGTGTCTAATAGGCTCATGGAGCCCCCTTAGCCCTAGGTGTAGCATATTAGGCAGTTGCAGCATTACTGGGCATTTCCTCCCTGGAGGCTCCTTCCCCTCTGGCTGCTAGCAGGAAACTGCCTTTCTGGCCTCAGCCCTGGGGTTTATATATGAGCCAGGCCCTGCCCCTTCCAGTCAGCTGACCGCTGGCAGGTATGGACCAATTAACTCATTCTGGCTACCCTGGTAACCAGCAGCTGGGACTCCCCACTTCTAGTTTCAGCTCTTTAAAGAAGCAGGGCACCTTAGTGCTCCGCGACAAGGTACAACTGACAAATAGAAGACTTTTAACAGTTTTGAACTCCCCTAAGATCTTGATAGGAAACCAATAATTTAACAAAAAGAGTGAGACTGGAAGGGCTTTCATAAAGCAAAATAAGCAATCCAGGTTTAAGTAAAACCTGCTTTCCTTTGTTTCTGTTTTCTCACCCACAGTTTATTTAAACACTTTCAGAGCCTCTAGTCTAAGTTTCGCAATTTTCAGCAGAATAGATCTATACCACTGGCAGACTGGCACACTGTATCGAAACAAACACTTTCTGGATTAACTCCCATCAAAACAAACAATCAAAACCCCTTCCCTTCTAAAGACTGCACTTGCCAACTATTTCCTTTTATTTTGGTAAATTGGGTTTAACAGAAGACAAATTGTGCACATTTATAGTGAGAATGTCTTCTACTCAATGCTTGGCAAGTACTATATGGACAAGATGAATGTTGCTCAAAATTTAAATTCTAGGCCAGGTACAGCTGTTCAAAAAGCCCAAGGCAGAAGTGAGCTAAGTTACACACTTTAAGCATCATAGGTTAGTTCAGGAGTGAGCAGAACACACTTCTGCCCTTTGGAGGGGATGGGGGGCACACAGGCTGCCTCCACTGTCCAAGGACAGAAGGTTGGAGGTGCTCCCAAATGCCTCCCAGTAGGCTCCCTGCTGCTGAACACAGCCCCGTAGCCACATCTGATTGGCTGCCAGGTCCATGTGACAGAATCCTCCATCCAGCCTCACCCCCACAATTGGCCAGAGGCAGCCTACAATTGGCCAGAGGCAGGGCATGTAGTTGGGGAGAAATTCTGTGCTGGCTTGGGTCTGTGACAGCCAGAACAACTGAGCGCAAGTTCAGTTCCAACACACCTCCTTGACAGTGGGGACTTAGCAAGGGGCTAGGATGTTGGTGAAAAGAGACCTAACTTGAGTCAGTAGGCCATCTGGTACAGAAGTTCTATAAACCAATCTAACCTAAATCGATTAAATCTGATACCAGATCAATCCAGGCCTACCTTAGACCAGGTTCCACCATTTTTTAAACCAGTCTATGTGCGCTGAACTTGAGTTACCTGTGTAGACCAGTTTCTAATCACTTGTTTCAGTTTATGAACAACATCTGTACCTGGCCCTAATCTCTGGCATGGCTATAGTACAGAGGGAAGACTGAATAAAGAGGGACAACAAATTAAAACTTGGTTGTAGTCTGACAAAAAACACTCTTTGCTGCTATACTCCATTAGTCTATATATTAGTTCATATGAACTACTACTATTAAATTGGTCTTCTTGTCCTAAGACCAGCAGATGGTTCCAATTTGAGATCAGTGACAAACATTTGGGTTATTTCCTGTCATCTCACCTGGAGTGAAGTGAACCCAAACAGTGAAGAAATACAGCACTATATTCAACACCACAGTATTTTAGTTTCAGGGTTCTGTTTCAATAACTAAAATTAAAGTTGACCCAGGAAATTCAATAAGAGCCCATTTTACTTTGGTGCGCTCCATACCAGCTTTGCAAATGGGTCAGAAAATAACCTTCAGGGTAGAGGAAAAAAAATGTCTTCTCTAACAATCATGGCAGACACTGTTTAAACAATTTAATGCAGGGAAAAAGTTAAGTTCATTACAGGTATTATCATGGTTGGCCCATATAACACACAGGTTATATATCACAATGCCCACCTAGATCAGCAGAAATTCAAGTGACTTGGCTCTGAAAGGTGCCAAGACTGATAGCCTTAAGAAGCAAAAAATGAAAAAGAAAATCTGCTCATTTGGCACTATCAAGTGGTGTTCTCAGCAAGCTAAGGTGAAGCTGAATAACAGTATAATGCTTAAGATATGTTATAGTCCCACTTTTCCTGCGTTTCTGAAGTAGGAAATGTTATTAAATCTTCTCACATTCACCAATAAGCAGCAAACTATATGGAAATAAAATATATATATAAGGCTATCAAAGAATAAAATTGCAGAATATTAGAATTTCCTTGCAGAGGTATAAAATAACCATATTTTTAACTATGCATAAGTGACCCCCCACCATTATACGTAAAGATTTAAGACTAAATGCCACCTGAATTTTAAGCATCATGACTGTGAACTGTTTTTTTTTAATTTGTTTTTTTTTATCAGAAATACTTAATAACATCCAGATTGCTGACCTAAACATAAACAGTTGGGGAATGTCACAGTTTACAGACCGAAAAGCACTTCATGAGCAAATCTGTATGTTTTAAAATATTTAATTTATTGTTTTTATTAGAACAGCATGTGTTAGGCAATGAAAAAAAGTCATGAAAAGTCTCTCCCCCAGATGCCAATACATCAACATACTTTAAAGCCCAGCAGTTTCAATGGAATTACTCACATGCTTTAATAAGGTCCACACGTAAGAATTTTGCTGAACTGGGGGCCCAAATAGCCTACTTCTTACATTTTTCTCAACAGTTATTCATAAAGGAGTATGTTTACAGAAATGATTTTCTCAAAGGGATCACCTCCTGTACAGTATCCTGCTTGAACTTGTGAAACTTTACTTTTAGGCACTGCAGTTAAATGCGTTGGGAATTATTATAATCCCTAGTTTCCTGTATCATGACTTCATATAATATTACTCTCGAGAAACAAAGAGGTTTTTACAGGTTGTGCCTTTATTATTGAAGAGTGCACAACCTTTGCTATTCTATTATTAAAGAGTGTTCAAGTCTTGCTGAATCCCCACTTCAAATGTCTTATACAGATGTGGAAGCTTTACGTACCTGAACAGACTTGCAGAGCTACGGCACCAACAATAAATATGGACAGGTGAAATAACCTAGGGTTAATCTCCAATCACAATCTGGGTAAACTTCTTAAAAACAAGCAACACTGAGTGTATGCGTGGATTTTACACATGTAGGATGCCATGCACATATACATATATATACATATATATATATTTTGTTCTGTGTCTTCTTAGAGATAAAAGAAAACACACAAGCTTTCTCTTGGGAGTCTGTAGCAGTATCTAAGTATCAAATACTGCTACTATTCAGAGTTTTGGCATCCTTGTGAACATGGGGTATCTCAAAAAATGTTGAACAAAATAAAGTCAGGTTAGATTTCTTCCTATGCAAAAAGAAACAAAAACATAACTTTCTAAATGGAAAGAGAGAATGAATAGTGAAAGTAATTGAATTCTTAAGTTCTTAGGTAGATCTGCAAAACAATGGAAAGGAAAGGAATGAGCTAGCCAACTCTCACTGAAATTCAGTAACAGAGTAACTCCATTTTCTGTCTTTGAAAATGTTTCCTTTCCTTCTAAATCTTCTTCCTTTCTTTTACTTGGACATTATGAGCATGACATACTCCCCACCCACTATATATCATGGGGCATGACTGGTTTCATTCTCAAGTTGCACATTCAATCTACAGTCATTTTTATAGTGATCCTTCTATATAAAAACCAGTGGCTGTTCCATTGGTACTGCTTACAGTGTGTAAAAGCCAGTTACAATAAATACAGATAAAGTGACAAGAATGACAGAAGTGCTGGATTGCTCAACTGGTCTTCCAGCTAGTAAGTAAGTAAGTAAATAAATAAAGGTCAGAGACTATCCGAGAAGCTGGAGGTCACTTGGCACCATAACATACTGTAAAACCTGATCTGCTAAAACCACCACAAAGGTTCTGAATTAGAAGTACAGGTCTATCTAGGTAAGGGTTGTATTTGTCCTCATTTCAGTATCTAAATAACTTGACTTAATCAACTGCCCTTGGTTTGAGAAGACAGCTTACAACAAAAAATTAATGAATGAAGTCTGGCTTTGGAGGAGGGTGTTATCTATGTTTCTTTCTTTTTTTAATTAATTCTGACAATGTACAGTATATCCAACAGAAAAAAGTTACAAGGCAGGACAACTTCATTTGATTTACTTGTGAAACCTACAAGTTTGTCAACAGAAAGAAGAAGACCAGAGACCTTAGATCCTTTAAGGAATACAAAAGGCAATCTAGTTACAGATGATGCAGTCTTTAATGCCATTTTTACTTCTGTCTTCACAAATAGGGGCACATGAGATTTACTTAGACACATTGTACATTGTCATATTGGCAGGGAAAAGTGGGATGCACCCTAATGTAATGAAGGAACTGGCTGAGAAAATTTCAGAGCCATTGGCTATCCTTTTTGAGAACTCTTGGAGGTCAGATGAGATCCGAGATGACTGGAAAAGGGCCAATACAGTACTCATCTTTAAGGAAGGAAAGAAGGAGAATCTGGGGAATTACAGTCTAGTCAGCCTGACCTTAACACCTGGGAAGATCATGTAATGGGTCTTCAAACAACCAGTTGTGAAGGTGTGAATCCGTTGAGGAGAGCAAGATGAACAGAAACAGCCAGCATGAATTTACCAACAAGTCATGCCTGACCAACCTGATTTCCTTCTGTGATAAGCTGAAGGGGCCTGTGGGTGGGCAGAAAGTAGTGGATGTAATATACCAGCAGTGGCCAACCTGCTGCTCCGGAGTCACATGCGGCTCTTCAGAAGTTAATATGCATCTCCTTGAATCTTTGCTTCCAAATGGAAGCTGGTCACCTTGTGCTTGTGTGAAGATTCAAGGAGACGCATGTTCATAGGCGACGCATGCGGGGGACACACGCCCCCGCGAGACCGGATGCCACCGAAGCCACCATCGACTTCTGTGGCCAGTCGCCGCTCGCCACCCACTCCCTCCTTGCCCTCGATGTGGCTGCCGGTGTTTGCAGGTGGTCCCCGCTGCTGCCTACAAATGATGTCCCCCCCAGCCTCAGAAGGCACCAGTCGTTCATGACATATTATTTTCTGAAGTATCACATGTGGCTCTGGAGCTGCAGGTTGGCCACCCCTGTAATATACCTTGAATTAAGCAAGGTAGACAAGGTTCCTCAGGTGAATCTGATATCTTTTATTAGACCAACCCAAATAGTTGGAGAACAGTTATTAAGCAAGCTTTCGGGTTCAAAAACCCTTCGTCAGGCTAAGGAAATTTCAGCAGTTGGTGTGTGCTCTTCCTGGATGGAATGAAAAGTAAAGAAGCCAGAGGCTGGGCTGGGGAGTCAGTTGTCAGGCAGATAATAATGTGTCATAAATCCAATGTCTATATTTAGTCCATGATTTTTAGTATCCAGGAGGTTGATGAACTGGAGTTCATAGGCTTGTCTCTGGGAAGTGTTGTGTAAGTTTCCTTTGAGGATCAGGATTGAGAGAGTGGTTTTCTTGTGAGAAATGTGCCCCCACCGGTAATTGGGTATTTCTGTCTTTGATAGATTTCCGGTGTGCGTTCATTCTGGTGCGCAGTTGTTGTTTGGTCTCTCCTACATATTTTCCATCAGGGCATTTGGTGCATTGGTCTGTGGGTTTCTTGTATAACGTGGTCTGTATTATATAAGAAACCCGCAGACCAACATACATATCTGCACTGAACCAGCAATCACCCTAAACACACCAAAAAAGCTGTGATATACAGCCAAGCCCTCAGATACCACCTCATTAGTACTGAAGAGAACACCCGGGATTTGCCACCTCACCAATCTTAAAAAGGCTTTCACCCAACAAGGACACTCCTCCAAAGAGATAGAGTGCATGTTTGAAAGAGCCACCCGGATACAACATGAAGAACTGCTGCAGTACAGAAGAACCCCCCCCACAAATTGCACACCATTGGTTATGACATATCACCCCTCCATTGAACCTGTACGAAAAATCCTCAAACAATTGCAACCCATACTACAAAGAGACCCTATTCTTAAAAAGATCTTCCCAGAGCCACTCATCCTATCCTTCAAACAAGCATTGAATCTTGCTAACCTCATCACCAGAAGCAAACTTCCTCAAGCTCAGAACACACCAAAAGGATCCAGACCGTGCCATGACAAGAAATGCAAAACCTGCCAACACATCTCCACCCCCCCCACTATTACTACACCCCACAACAGAGCCATCAGCATCCCAGGATCTTACAGCTGCACCTCCAGAAATGTAATATACCTCATCCAATGCACCCAATGCCCTCATGGAAAATACGTAGGAGAGACCAAACAACAAATGCACACCAGAACGAACGCACACCGGAAATCTATCAAAGACAGAAATACCCAATTACCGGTGGGGGCACATTTCTCACAAGAAAACCACTCTCTCAATCCTGATCCTCAAAGGAAACTTACACAACACTTCCCAGAGACAAGCCTATGAACTCCAGTTCATCAACCTCCTGGATACTAAAAATCATGGACTAAATATAGACATTGGATTTATGACACATTATTATCTGCCTGACAACTGACTCCCCAGCCCAGCCTCTGGCTTCTTTACTTTTCATTCCATCCAGGAAGAGCACACACCAACTGCTGAAACTTCCTTAGCTTGACGAAGGGTTTTTGACCCCAAAAGCTTGCTTAATAACTACTCTGTAACTATTTGGGTTGGTCTAATAAGAGATATCAGATTCACCCAAGGAACCTTGTCTGCCTATGTCCTTAGACCAACATGGCTACAACCTAGACCCCTTGAATTAAGCAAGGCTTTTGACACTGTCTCTCATGACATTCTCATTAACAAGCTAAGGAATAAAGACTAGATAATAGTACTGTAAGGTGAACACGTAACTGGTTGGATCATTACGCTCAACGAATAGTCTTCAATGGCTCAATATCTAGCTGGGAGGAGGTATTGAAGAGGTTCCTTGGGATCTGCTCTGGGTCCAGTATTATTTAATAGCTTCATTAATGATTTGGATGATGGGATTAAGTGCAGGTTTAGCAAATTTGCTAATGACACCAACTTGGGTGGAGTTGCAGACAATCAGGAGAATAGGGTTAAGAAACAGAATGATGGTAGAATGGAAAGATGGTCCAAAAATCAAGCAGACAAAATTTAATGACGACAAATGTTTAGTCCTGCACTTGAGACAGAATATCTGCATGCAGAAGTACAGATTGAGAAATGACTGGCTAGGCTGCAATACAATAGAGAAGGACTGGGGTGTTATAGTGGACTCTAAGCTGAATACGAGCCAACAGTGTATTCTTCTTGCAAGGAAAGCCAACAGCATACTGAGTTGTACTAAGAGAAATGTCACTTACAAATCAAGGCAAGTGATGCATCTGTTGTACTCAGCACTGGTGAGGCCTCAACTGGAGCACTATGTCCAGTTTTGGGCCCCACAATGGACAGATTGGAAAGAGTCTAGTTGAGTGCAACAAAATGGTTAGATGGCTGGGCAGCAAGACTTCTGAGGAAAATCCGAAAGAGCTAGGGTTATTTAGTATGGAGAAGAGAAGAGTGAGGGGGGAGCGGGAGATTTGATAAGACTTGAAATACCTGAAGAGTGATGACAGAGGGGATGAAGATGTGCTATTTCTGTGGCCATAGAAGACAGGAGAGGTAAGAGATAACGAGGAACTTTCTGAATATGAGGGTAGTTAAACATTGGAACAGGCTGCCTAGAGAAGCTGTGGAATCTCAATCCCCGTACATTTTAAAGAGCTGGTTAAACAGATGCTTGGTTGGGGTGGTTTCGTTAGGGACGATCCTTTCTTGAACGGAGAGCTTCAACTAGCAGACCCTGTGAAGTCCTTTCTAGCTGTCCTTTCCTGTGAACGTAACTTACTTGTACACTTTAGTTCCTTTGAAGAAGTATGTCAAATGGTTTGATCTTTCTCTGAAGAGGTTAGTAAAGCAGAATTCAAATGATATAAAGTTGAATGCTACATTCTGCAAAGATATGTTGAAATCAGGTCCTAAAATCCAAATTTGGCTAGTTCTGTGCTTTCTTTCACAGGGATGAAAGAAAGTGACTTGAAGAAGGGAGAAAGTTTATGTTCCAATCATAAGTTTTAAGCACCACAGTTTGGATGCAAGATTTTATCCCAAAGTGGCAAGGTTTATTTTCTGGAACCAATTTAGCCAAATGGGGGGGGAATCTTAATAAGATTCTTGCTTAGCACAGAGGAAATTTCTTTAGATTGTATCACTATTGACACTGAACAAAACACAGAATTCCATGACTTTCAAAAGAAGTTTACTGTCAGCCTTGATAACATCTCTTTTATCCCCCATAGTTTATGCGGGAGGGTACAAGGTATGCAAGCTATTGAAAGGCTCACTTTGGAAGCAAAGAATGAAAGCAATTATAGAACTGAATATAATTTACAGACCTGAAAGACTTTCTTGCACTGATTAAAACACTGCTGGCAAGATGCAGCACAGTAAAAAGTATTAACTTTGTTGAAGTTGACGGCAAAAATGCCCTGTTAAACAGAACAAAAGTTGCTTCTTTATCACAAGTGCCACTCCACTGATGGCAGATTGGTGGTGATAACTGTGACAGTGTTCTTTTTTTCTATTTTATCAACATTTTAAAGGATAGTGCTAAAGGATATAGGAGTTAAACGCACACATGAAAAGAACTAGGAACACTGAAACATAAGATATTTTCCAAAATACAGCCTAGGACAGGAGTTTGCATCCTCCAGCCAGCAAGGTCCAATCCAGCCAGTGGATGTCCAATTTGGCAAAAGTATCTGTAGCACAAAGCTGCACTCTGCCATCCATCCCTGCAGCTCTCCTCTCTGCTGTGGAGCCTGCTGCTATGTTGCATCTGTACTTCTTGCACTGCAGAGGGGTTGGAAATATGCAGTGAGAGTGAGCGCAGACAACCGGTGAGCGCTGGGAAGGGCATAGAGACTTCCTGCCCACAGCAACAGTGGGACTGCAAGGTCCACTTGGGCCAGGAAAAGGCTGCTGACTCCTGGCCTAGGATGTTAGCAAGGAACCACAAACCCAGAAAGGGAGAGAGGAGACAATAGATAAAAGAGAGATTCAAAACACTGCCTGTTCCAAATAGCACAATGGCTTTGGCTTTAATACAAGGAGTAAAGGGATGAACTAACTGCAGTGTGGCAGACTTCCAAAACAGTACTGTGGAAGGAGGTCACTTAAACAACCACATAGAGTGCACTGTATATTGATAATACCCAGTCTTTCCTATCCTTCTCCCCCTGTGAAAATCTAGCATGTCATCCAGCAAAGCAATACTATCTGGCCCCAAGGCATTTTTACAGTTGATCCCTTGATTTGGTCAACAACATGACTAATTTTAAATACATTTAGACTTGCTCTTAACATGATTAAATACTAAGCTCTTTTTGAAGAGAAATAGTTTCTCCCTTAGACTTTTCCCCAAATGCTTTAAACAAAAGGAGCTACAGGTATTTGTTTTTTTACCGTTCAGATTTTCAGGTTGACAAAGGGAGAAGAGCAAAAGGGTAACTGTCTTGGTGAATAGCAGGTCTGACAAAAATGTGTTGTAGAACTTGAACTGAGATTATGTAATAAACACAGAGGGGTAACAAGATGAACTTCAGCTTTATGAGGGGGAAAAAAACCCAACCTGAAAATACAGGATAGGTCATGGACGTAAGAGACTGGCACAGTACAAGAACCTAAAGAGAACAGAATAAGATTCATGCTGTGAAAGGAATGGGCAATTCTCTGTAACAGCCAAAGGTTTCAGAAGCAAGTATATTCCCCTACTGACTCAACATTACATGCAGTCTCAGTACTGACAACTTGAAGTTTATGTTAACTCCTGTGATATCTGCATATGTGCATGTGTAGGAAGTATTTTAAAAGCTTCAGTTACTAGAATCAGGATGCTAGAATCATACTAAGGGAACTGGTAGGCAGAATCTCATGGGAGGTAAGTCTATTGGAACTGGTTGCACCTTAAAGAGGACATATTAAGGCAGCAAGAGCAGGCTAGTCTGGTGGGAATGAAAGAAAAGAATTGCAAGAGACCAGCTTGGATAAACAGCAGACTCTTCAAAGTTGATAAGAGTTGAAATGTAAAAACTAATCAATCTAATCAATCTTACAAAAACTGGAAACTTGGCATATTAGTAGGGATGAGTATAAGAATAACGCATGCAGAAAAACAATCAGGAAGGCCAAAACAAAAACTGAGATTCAACTAACAAAAAACTATTCTACAGGTATGTTCTAATACTCTTTTACATTCTAGGTCCCTTGTCAGCTATATCTCAATTCTTACTATCTCCTTCAGCAATCAGAAAAAAGTTTATCACTGTCCTCTTTATAACCATGGGCATGCAGGGAGACAATGAGGAAAGCCAGGACACAATATAATGGTCTTAAATTACAACACGGGAAATTTAGGTTGGATATAAGGAAAAACTTTCCATTCATAAGAATGGTTATGTGCTGGAACAGATTATCTAGGGAGGTGACAGAAGCTCCATGCTTGGAAATTTTTAAGAGTAGGTTAAACAGACAATTGCCTGGAATGGCTTGTGTAAGGATGATCCTACCTTGAGAAGGGGGTTGGGACTAAATGACTTTCTGAGGTTCCTTTCAACCCTATTCTTTATGGGTGCCTATTAGGGCTGGGTGCAGCTTTGGTCCCTGATTTGATTTGGTGGAGATTAGGCCCAATTCAGTGGCCGAAACTCCAAATCAAATCAGGAGACCCTTTAATCTCTCTGAATCAAATTGGAAACAGCTGAATCAACTCAGAGAGATTCAGAAAGATTCAGTGGCTTGGATATGGACACAGCTTTAAATGTTTTTTCTACATACCTTGAGATACCAGGTGGCTCATGAATGCTGCAATGGTGGGGCAGACTGAGCATTCCACAGGAGCATGGGGGGCTCCCCAGAGCGCTCAGCAGCAGACCCGGAAGCGGATCAGACCCCCGGTGCCTCCCCAGCTCAGCAACTGATGCCTCCTGGGGGGGGCATCTGGAGTCCCACTGTGGCCGATAGCCGAGCCGGGGGGTGTGGGGGCATGCGCTCAGCGGTGGACCTGGAAGTGGACTGGAAGTACTTCCAGGTTCACCACCGAGCACGCGTACCAACCCCACCCCGTGGGATGCTCCATCTGCCCCAGTATTGCAGCGTTCGCGAGCCATGCCTGGTACCTCAGGGTATGTAGAAAAAAACATTTCAAGCCATGTCTATGGCCAAATTGTTGGTTCTCCAAATCAGCATCGAATCTTCAGATACAGACTCAGCTGAATCAAATCAGGAACAGTGATTCGAATCAACAAATCAAATCACTGTCCCCAATTCAGGCTGAATTCAAATTAAATACAGCCCATTTCACACACCCCTAGTGCCCATACACGTGCAGCAAGGCTGCTCTGACACCTTGTAATTATAGCTTGTCAAAGTAGGCTTGATTAATCAAGTCTGCTGGAGCGCAGTAATTACTGTGTTCCAGCAGACTCTAGCATCATGTATATCAGCATCCCCACACTGAAAAATGGTGGCAGGCGTGCTTTAACCAAAGCTCGTTCAACGAGCTTTAGTTCAAGTGCCCCTGTAGCCATTTCTCAGCATAGGGACAGTGATACACATGACACTTCAGAAGCTTTAAGTAGATCAGCTCTCGGAGCTGCTCTAATTAAAGCGCCCTCACTCCCCCAGTCTTGGGGCACATGTATAGATGCCCTATAATTCTATAATCCTAAAGTGCTGCATGAGGATCTGTTTTCATTTTTAAAAATACAGTTCTAGCCCTCATGGAAATACAGAAAAGCTTAAACTATGAAGCTAATGAATCCTAAGAGTATCTTAAGATTTATCCTATGATTTTTTAACTTGAAAATAAGGCAGTCTCCCACTACTACTTATTAGAAGGGGGTGGCCAAGATAGACCCTGTGGGTTGGAATCATCAGGAATGAACAATGGATATCAGTGTATTGGAACAGAACTGTCCAACTTCTGAGATTGGAGTCGCACATGCCCTGGGGCTGCCTCCCTGAACTCCCCCTGCCTCTGCAAACACATCCCACCTCCCTTAGCTGTGCACACACCCCAGCCCACCATGCCACATACAGTCCAGCTCCCCACTCTCCATGCACAGCCTAGCTTCCCCCCCGCAATGCACAGCCCAGCTCCTTCCACTGCACATAAAACCCAGTTCTTTCCTTGTTCATGCATAGCCCAGTTCCCCCTCCTGGCCATATGTGCCATATGGGCAGCACCACCTTCCAGATGTGCACGTCCTATGACAGCCTACCTCAAGTACACAACATGGGTAGCCTGACTCCCTCTGTCTCTGAGCACACAGCTCACACAGCCTGGCATCCTCCCCCACCACATGCACAGCAAAGCAGCCTGTCCACCTACCGCCACCGTCCCACCCCCAGAAGCTGGGACAGGAACCAGAAGCCATAGAATGGAGGGGGAGCCTGGAGACCCTGACTGCCACCAGCCCAACAACAATGGGTAGAGTGGTGGCTGGGCAGAAGCCTGCAGCTGCATGTGGCCTGTGGGCCTCCAGTTGGACAGCTCTGTATTAGAACACATAATGAATATCTAAAATGGTTTTAGCAGAAGTGAAGTTCAAAAGGGATCTGTTAAAAGGCATCTATGTGGTTTTTCATGCAGCTGTCAAATGGCTCTCTCAGTATAGATACATTTCATCCATAAACATCTGACACTTGTGTTGGCATCGGACTCCAGCCCCAGGCTACACAAATATCAGCCAAATTTGCTCAGCTTTGGCAGAGAAAAAGCAGATTCAAAGTTTGAGGGCTTTCTGAGTACAGATCATGTGGTAAAGTTGCTGTTCAATTGCAAGAAGTCAGTGCAAGTAACCAAAGACTAGCTGTCCACCAGGCATGGCTCTTGGGCTAGGGACAGACATTCGAAAAGCCTGAGCCTGAATTGATTCAATCTTTGCAAGTTAGTCTAACCTGCAAAGTTTGAACTGATTTGGGGGTGGATAGACATTCCCTTTTAATTCCAGAAATGCAGGCACATGCCTGCAGTGGCTCAGACTAGAAGCTGGGGGTGGGGCTAGAGCAGCCCTCCCTTCCCTTCCACTAAACTGGGCTGAGGGGGTGGGGGTGTGGCCAGACCCTGGCAGGACGCTCAGATTAGCCTAGCACGGAACCGATAACAGTGTTTATCACCCTCGAACTCAGTGTTTATCACCCCATTAAGAAAACAAGAGGGACATTACCAGCTACCTGCTGAATCTGCCATTGTCACAGCACAGACCATAGCCAGTATGTGGTCTGCTAGCTAATACACAAATACCTCTCAGCAAGGCAAAGGGGCGGGTGGAATTCCTGCTTAGCACGAAGTGGTGAGGAGGAGAGGGGGAGCAGCCTGCAAGTATCTATTGGGGCTGCAGCCAGGGAGCAGAGGGGAGGGGCCACCCCTGCAGTGGAGCAGACAGCCCCACCCAGCCCAGAGAGCATGTCAGGATGTTGGGGGAGTCTGGTTTAAGTTAAAACAACAAGGCACCTGGGACAGACATTGCATAAGACGGTTTGACGCAAATCAGTTAAGTCTGATGCTACATTCACAAAGTTTATCTCAAACCAGTTTCAACCATTTTCAAATTGGTTTATGTGCACTGAACATCTGTTCTGTTACAGGTTTAAACCAGTTTCTGATCACTTACACCACTTTATGTGTAATGTCTGTCCCTAGCCCATATGGATAAAAGGAGGTGGCAGCAGCAGAAGCTCCTTCCCCCCCACTCTCCTTTGCTTCCTCCTGCAGAGCAGAGGGGCTTCCTTCTGCTTGAGGAAGCAGTGGTGGCAGTGGCTCCCTCCCCCCAGCCTGCCTGCCTCTTCCCGCAGAGCAGCAGGACTTCCCTCCATCTAAAGGCAGCGGCTCCATCCCTCCCTGTCAGCCTGCCCATCTCCGCCTCTTCCTGCAGAGCTGCGGGGCTTCCCTCCACCTGAGCAGAGGTGGCAGTGGCTCTGTCCCACCTGCTCTGCTCCACCTCCTCCTGCGGAGCAGTAGGGCTTCTCCAACCTGAGGAGGTGGCAGTGGTGGGTCCTCTCTCCCCCCTACCCATCCTCCTACCTCCTCCCACAGAACAGCAGGGTTCCCGCCTGCCTCCATGAGGTGGCAGCAGCTCCCTACCTGCCTGAGGCGGAGCCCCAGCAGCCAATCACTGCCAGCCCTCTCGGCAGCACATGCACAGTTGCCCAAAAGTGTTATGGACAGACAGACACACAGACAGACTAGGCGCTTTATTATATTAGAATAATTCCTGAAAATTCAAATTCCTGTTGCTAATTTGAGTGATGGTTTATTTATTTTCTATAAGTACATAAAATAATTCATTGAAATGACCAGTTACTTATCTTTTGGGAAAAGGTATTGGGAAGATCAGCTCATTGATTTCTAAAATGTTACTAAAGACTTTTTTCCTCAAGGAAAAGGTTCAGGACTCTTTGTTTCTCTTCCTGTTTGACACTTTTTATTAGAAATCCAAGTTTCTGCTAAAAATCTAACTATAAAAATGTGTATTTCTCCCAACAGACTTTCGCTGATTTATCCGTCTGGCCTTATGTCACTTGGAATAATCAATAGAAGAAACAGATTAAACTGACCACTGAAAATGAACTGACTCTGGTATTTTTCTAGGCCTTCATACAGTGCCATATTCATCATTAAAGGATCAGATATGAACAAAAACCTTTAGACAGTCAATGCAGAGCCTACTTGGATATAAAAGTAATTAATCAATCAATCAAACAGGAGCATGGTTGCTTAAAAAGGAACTGAGTAGGTACCAGGCATTCGAATTCCTATGCTGCAGTGAGTAAGATCTTAGCAACAATATCAGTATGCAAACTTCTCTTGGCCACAGCAACAGCTAAGTCTTCCTGGCAGGACATTCTACAACATGCTTATGAGAAGCTTCTTGTCTTGTCAAAGCAGGATACCTCTTGTACAAGGTACAAGATACACTGCTGACCACACATGACTATTCTGCTTAAATGGTGACTGCCTTCATGCAGAGCAAGATACTGTTCAAAAAGTGGTTTGAACTACATGTGATCAATGGAGCAGATGTGGGCCTGAAAGCAAAAGATGAATGTGCTATCAAAATCTGGAGAATTAAAGCAACAACAGTCATATATTAACATGAACCATATGCAGAAAAGTGTATAAAAAGTCTATGTTCTTCTCGACATATGTGGAAAAAGTCACATAGCTAAACCAACCACTTAAAGCAAGCATTAAAGGAAATCATTTTAAGAAAAGAATATAACCTTAAGAATAC
Source organism: Alligator sinensis (assembly GCF_000455745.1). Classification (NCBI taxonomy): domain Eukaryota; kingdom Metazoa; phylum Chordata; order Crocodylia; family Alligatoridae; genus Alligator; species Alligator sinensis. Next base: position 1,019,518 of record NW_005842496.1, on the reverse strand, counting down.
AAGAGGAGGACGATTCTGCTTTCTGGGAAGAAAAAGCAGAATGGGATTTGTAAAACATGCTTAAGTGACCTAGACACCCAAGTCTCACTGACTTTCAGGATTTGCACCTCTCAAGTGCTTATGAAAATCCTGCCTGGGAGCACATTTGATTTACAAAAGTTTGGTTACATTTTAAAGGGTACCTGACATCTAGTAGGAAATGAAATTCTCTTTTCCTGCAAAACAGCGAACAGTGTTCTAAAATTAATTACACCGTCCAACCAGAAAGAGCACTACTAAAAAGACCACACACCGAGAGGTATAGCTTAATAAAGCCAGACTCTCGTTTTGCTTTCAAGAGATTTTGAAAAGTAAGCTTGCCGAAAATCCACATTACTATAGGATGCTAAGCCTAAATAGAAAAAAAAATATCTCGGTTGTGGACTTAATTCTTGAAGTAACAAAGCATTTTATATTGCCTGACTGCCTACTTTCAAACGAGGGTTTCAAAATAACTACTATCTCCTACAACAGTATCTTCTTTAGTAGTCTTATCCTCTGAACCTCTGACTCCCAATCAAAGGTTAGCACACCTGAAGAGAGTCAGACCTTTGGGACTCACTCAGCAACAAAGATGGAGCAAGAAGAAGGTTGTGTTTTATGAACGACACCAGCCTTTCTTTGAAAGCAATAAATCAAATAAGCTGGGGTCTTATTTCTCTGCAGTAGGTTAGGGGACAATTTCCACTAACTTCAGTGGGCTGGAAGATTTTGTTTTTATTTGTTTTAAACTACAATAAGCTTGTGTATAAATGATATTGTAAATTACCACACCTTACATTTTCAATAAGAATCAAATGAGATCCCCTGTCTTGATCCTGAATAAAAGGACTTCTGGGTTTGGGAAATGCATGGTCATACTGCCAGGAAGGAATTCTTAACCCCAGGAAATAAAGTTGTTAGTTAGAAAATCCTGTGTTGCTACCAGTCATACTTTACCAGGGCAAAGGCCAGATGAGGTTTGATAGTGTCACACCTATTCTATTAACATTTCCCAGGCAACATTTTCACTTACAAAATTCAGCCCAGGTCACAGACTTCATCTTGCTGAAATAAAGCAGTATATTCCAATTCCAATATGTGGAGGGAGGGGAGAGGGAAGGACATAATAAATGTATTATTCATACTTCAACTTCCCCCTCTCAGGCCCCCAGTACACAGTCATTTAAAGAAGGGACAATCCATGCTCAATGTTTAAGTTGAAAGAAGTGTATTTTACCTCCCAACATCCATGTGGAATTTTTGAGGGAAAAAGCTATCTGGCTACAATATCCTGTTTTCAGTCTCTATTAACTAGAAAATCTTTAGAACGATGCTTTGGGCTAGACCCCCCAATATAGAAACTGATACAGGGAAAGATACCTGTGGGTATTTCATGTTGGATCACACATAGCACACAGTCTCCCTTCCTTGTGCTACAGCATGAAAGATAGAATCTTACTGGGGAAACTTAAGCAAATGAGGCAAATAACAGCCAGGGACAAATGAATTATAAGGCTCATTATAAGTCATAAACTCTACACTTTCAGGAGTTCAGCCAGCACTACTGCTAATTCTTTTGCTTGGCCCACGTTTCTCTAATATTACCTTACTGTTTTCAGACAAATTTTACACTATCATGCACAGTGACACCAAAACGGTTTTTGGCCCCACACCTACTTTTTTTTTTGTTTAGTAAATAGAAAGATATTAAAAAATGTTTTAATCAAAAGGGTTTTGGTTAAACTTTTATGACTTCACACTCTCCAAAGACTACAATGAATTTCCAAAGATTTAAATCAGTAAATTATGAGACAATGCATATGCCATGAGTCTAATTCATGAGAGAACTTAAGGAAAACTACAGAGATGGAAAAAAGTTTGTGGGTGTTGCTATTAGGGCTATATCTTCAGCGCTCTCAAAGGAGACAGGCTGTGTCTTATTTCACTAGAGAACTGTTCTGGGCACAACTGAAAGGTTATGTTATGATTCCATTTTGAATGTGACGGCTTAAGAGTTACAGGAATCACTGCTGTGTATCCTATTAAATAAAAAAACCCACTCATACTGAGACTCAAAGGGTACAAGAAACTTTATTTTATCATTTTGTTCTTTTGTGAGAGTTATGGTGCTAAAATAAAGGAACAGATATTGCAAACTGGGCAAAGTGTCATTCTATTATTGCTCGATCATTCTTCCTTTCTATCTCAGTGCTGCAAACAGAGGTCAAAGTTTACATCTTGAAACACAAGCAACTTCATTCTCCTCCAGTTCAAATTTAAGAAGTCTTACACTTGAGTTACTCTGTTCTTTTGGGGCATTCAATTTTACTGTGGACAACATTGGGAACAGCTAAATTGCAAGTGCTGCCTGACTACAGATGGAGATGCAGTGTTCCACTTTCATAGTACCTAGCCTGAAATTGTTTATGAAAACTATAATTTATGTGCTTCTTAGCAACAATTTTCTAATATTTTGCTTGCAAATGGGGAAAAATGTTTTTAAAAGGCACATCTCAGATAGCTTGGTAATTACCAGGGATCCTGGTTTTCACCGATAAAAAAAATCCCCAATTTTCAGATTAAGTAATCTAAAATCCAACTTTTTCCACGATTAGTAGTGTTTCATTGTAATCACGGAAAAAGGAAAAAGACATGGAAAATATAAAATGAGGCCTCACCATAAAATTTTAGCTTATGGTACTCTGTCCTAGAGCCTAAAAATGTTCTTTTTCAGCAATTCTATGGCTTGAAGGAATGAGATAAAAGTTGATCCATTGATTTTTCCTACAAGAAACAAAGTAAGGTCTATGGAAAACATGGAGGACATCACCTATTATGTTTACACAGATCTTCTCTAATCAAAGTGAACACAAACTTCCAAAATCCAAATGACATGTTCTTACACCAACTTCAGTTATGTTAGTTATTGTTTTTATTAATGTAATGCCTAGCATCCCAGCCTCCAATCCTGTAAATATTTAATTGTATGCTTTTCCAAGATTTTGTGAACCATACAGTATGTTTTGTTTAAATTCTTACATTTTTAAGCTGTTTTCTTGACCAATTTTAAATATACACAACAGAAAGTAGAGAAAGAATAGAGCTCCATTAATTTCAGTTAACATGCTGCTGGAATTAATTCCACTCAATTTGTCACTTTGGCACACTGAGGGAGGACCACAAAAGGAGCTCTTTTTTTTTTTCTTTTCTTGCTGCATTTTTAAAATGCTATGTTTCTAAAATCATAGAAATAGTTAATATTATTATTTCATTTTATCTGGGGAAGATCTGAATCCTGAAGGACTGCACTAGGCAAATTCATACACCCACATCTTGTTCAGCCTCTAAGGCTTATGCAACTTTTCAGCACCTAAGTCGCTAACGTGATCTTATTTTAACACCACCACAGCCCCAGAATCCCACTAAGGTGCCTATATTTGTTTTGTATCTCCACCTAAGCCGAAAAGTTCCTTAGGTGACCAAAGCTGGCATACTGCATGAGATCAGAAGTTATCCACCTAGGCTTCAAACTAGGCTTTGTTACAATCCCATTCAACCTGAACTGAATTTCCAAAACTTTACTTGCGGCAAAACTACCACAGCAGGCAGTGGTTGCAGTGCTCCTCACCTTTTTCCCAATAGACTAATGATTAGGGCATGTCCCTAGGAAGTGGGGAGCCCTGAATTATGGTCCCTGTTCACAGGGCTATTTATCCATTTTTAGAAAATGACTAATGCATAACCAGCACTGGGAGAAGAGCTAAGGGTTTCCTCCCAGGGCAGTGCCCACCTTATCAAACTTCATAGTCAGGCTTCCTCTCATTTGTTCTTCTTCTGGTCCCATGAATCTTTCACTCTTGGCTGTCTGATGTTCTACTTTCATCTAGGGTTGCCAACCCTCCAGGATTACCCTGGAGTCTCTAGGAATTAGATATAAATTGCCAAAAGACTGCTGAGAGTCATGTGGGAGATAAACGATAGGGCATTCATTAAAATAAATATTACATGTTGAATCTGATTTATACAGTCGTCCAATGGGTTTTTAAAATGTAATAGTAATGTGCATTTGCCCTCCTGATGTAACGTCTACACACCGTAATCCGTAACTGATACATGCAAGCACGAGGACATGCTACGTTGGCGTTGTGTGCTGCAGGCACGTGGGTGTTCCAGAAACCTCCCGGAATAGATTAAAACAAAGTTGGCAATCCTAGTTTCAAAAGGAGATATTTAATATACTCTTACTCTACCTACCCCCAAAATCTACTGATAAGAACAACTTCTAGTGTTAGTTTTAATGTGGGTTTAAACACCCACAAGGTGAGACAGAAGCAGCAGCTGGGGACTTATTTAAATTCCTCCAGCAGATAAGAATCTTCCTTCCCTGCTACATTTCCCTCTCCTTTCCCCACTTCCCAGCCTGCCACAGCTGCTGTTTCTGTCCCCAGTTCCTGCCTTCCTGTAGCCAGGATGCATGTGAAACCAGGGTCAGCTAGGCTAAAGCAGGCAACTGGTTTGATGCAGCTACAGTTAGGCTGGGATATGACTGGCATCAAAACAGGCACAGCCCAATCATTTATACACTAGTCTTCAACAGCAATTAAGTCAAAATACCTAAATTTATTCTGAGGCAAAGAGTTAATTCTAATAATTCACAGGTACTTAATTTGTGACAATGGGTTTGTCAGTCTGTACAGTCTGGGGTTTGGTGTCAGACAAGACATTCAAATGTGAAAATGCCAACCAAGCCAGTTGTCTGTTTTTAGATCTCGATACAGCAGTGCATGTCCCTTTTCCTCTCCTTCTTCCAGGGCTCCCCGCTCCACCGCTAGGCACCAGACAGTGGCAGCAGAGGGGCCTGGAAAGGGAAGGGGAAGGGACATGCTACTGAGCACAGAGAAAAGAGGGGGATTTTTAACTTGTTTTGGGGACTTGAAAGAAGTCCCCAGGTGCTTCTCCCACAGCATGCTTGACTAAAACAGAGGGTCCCTCCTCCTTTCCCCCCTTGGATCTGTCCCTGGACATCTTTCCTAGCTGTCAGGATCCAGCTAGATCCCAAATTGATCCCATCATCTGAAGATGCCTAGGACTGAGCTAAAACTGTTCGCTGAAATAATGGAAAGTTATTCTAACCCCTGGGTAGAATAGGATTGCTCTCCTGAGCTAGACATACTTTTCAGACAAGCAGAGACCAAGACATTAGACAGACTAGGATCCAGGGTTAATATTAACCCTGTTAACCCATGATGCAAACTCATAAGAATTATTTTTTCCCCTTTTTATTACAGTGACTCCATCATATGCCACTGTTAAGGTTGTCTCAGTAACTCCATTCTAGACTCTTAAAATAATTTAGCTGTGGAAAAAAACAAAACAGTTTTACCAAAAAAAAAAAAAGATGAAAGCATTAAAGTTGTTCTAAGGGGGAAAAAAAAACGTAATTCTTTTTAAAGCAAATTACTTTTTACTTAGCACCCGTCTTAAGAACATACTTTGACTTCCATTGACTTTAAATGGAATTTGGAACATGTCCTAGAGTGTGCATGGGTATAGGTTAATTGTCACTAAAGAAGAAGTCATTACAATGCATCACAGTCACTAGCCTGTGAACTGAGATTTACTTAATAGTCTGTAATGGTCTCAAAGGCTTCGTTATGGTCACTTGAGGTGAATAATACTTTTTGGGTGTTTTTTTAAATTTGGGTCATCATTAGGAAGTTACTGAATATACATAATCATCACCTTTGGAGACTTTTTACCTTTCACTAGAGTTCTTGGCAAAAACTCCCATGGGTCTGAGGACTGTAGCTTGTGATGTGTTCTTGTGCCTCTTTACCACTGCACTTGTTAACAGACATAGAAACTCTCATATTTCACAAATGGCCTTGGATATTTATCGTCTATCATGAGGTTTTATAAGTCATCTGCCTTGATCTTTAAGACAGGAACACTATGATAAAGGGCAGCTAAATGAAATTTGTCCCTATTTTACTTAACATTGGAAGTTAGCCAAAGCTCTGAGGGTATACAGTGGATGTAATTAAAAAAATACCATTTTTTTTTTATTAGTAAGGGTTTTTTTTCAATTATCTAAAAGAATATAATCATTAGAGAGAGAGAAAAACTTTTCAGCTATTCTACTGCACCTGCAGGAGTTCAGTTTTAATAATTTAATTTCCAGTTATCACATCAATGAAACTTTCCAAATTATACTTTCTGCCAGTTTTCCAAAGTATGGAATGGAAAAATTCCATTGCCTTTAAGGAAACAATATAAAAAATTACAAAATCACACAAAGTTATTGGTCAGTCAAACGTTTTAACAAATTAATTTTTACGGTTTCATTAAGCATCATATAAAATACTTAAGAATTAGACCACACAAAACAAATGTACCAGCACACCAGCTCCTCTCACTGCTCCTCATTTCTAGATGGCTTCACTCATGGAAAATTAAGTAATTAAATGGAAAAGGGAGAAGGATTAATATCACAACGCTATGATTTACCGTGATAACAACAATGCAAGTTACTATATAATGAGGTAGTGATTCGATATTTTACAATACCTTAGTGACCCAAAATTTTTTAATTTTCCTGAGATATGTATGTCATAAAATGTTGTTTTTAATTTTTAAAGAGTAGAAATTTATCACATTGATGTACTCTTTGCTACAGCCTTTCATTAACTTACCATCATCTAAAGCTAAAAGTATGCTGTAAACCACAAAAAGACTGCAATGGTAGAGGTGAAGATTCTTAGCATTAAAACATTCCCTATTTTAAAATACCCTTTCAGGAAAAAAAGGCTGCGCAGCATTAACTTTTGGCTAAATAAATCTCAGAGAATCAACTGTATGTACATGCAGGTTCCATCTGCACATATAGTTCCCTGGCCTTGATGTCGAATATGCCTGTCCAAAAGGAAATTCTGAAGTCACTCAGACAGTATTATAGGGTGGTGTCAAAAGTTCAGCTCAACTCTTACTAAGCCCAGTTAAAATGTAAGCAAACATACATTCGTGCAATTTAGTACTCTGTTACTTTAAAGGGAAAACCCAACAAGCTAAGCTTGTTGTGGGGAGATAGGAGCCAAAGGGCCACTGCAATAATCAGTCAAGGGGTAGCCCCATGGCAGGACTGGAGTAAAGACTGCAAGTAGCTAGGCTAAGCTTTGAGAGGCCAGCCATCAAGCCAAAGCAGAAACCACCTTATGTGGCTGGAGAGCCATGTGACAGGAAGGGTGGGGCTTTGGACACACAAAACCAAGATCTGAGATCAAGTGGGAAGTCCAGCCCTGTGGGCTTCAAGGTTTTATTAAGGAGCTCCTGCGGGAGATGGCAGGACACAAACCAGCAGGTACCAGGACACCCAAGAGCTTGAAAGAGAAAATGAAGGAAGAAAGCATGGCTTGTGGTGTGACATTGATCCAGAGGAAGGAGGAACTTTAAATTGGAAGTGATTTGCTTGTGTTTGTGTTATATTTAAGTTTGAGTTCTGAGGACTGGACTGTGGCTATGAGGATGGTATGGAGGCCACAGAGATACCCAAGAGGTACCCAGCATAGAGCCTGCAATGGTCAGGGACGGCTGGAGGTTTGGAAGCAAGAAAGCACGTTACCTGGGTGAGGGACGCTAAGGGGATGACCAGCCTGAGAAGGACAGGACCACGGCCAGGGGCTCAGAACCTGAGAAGGGAGAGATGGGGCTGGAGCCCAGAAGCAGAGGTCCAAGTCAGTGAACCTAGGCGGAGAGGTGCAGCCATGGAAAAGGGGCCAAAGATGGAAAGGCTGAAGCTCCAACGAAGTTTTGAGGTCTGAGGGGGCTAAGTGTTGCATTGGGGGCAGGTTGCCCCTCCAAAGTGATACCAAGTACAATCTGCAAGTGTCTACAGGGGAGGACAGAGGCCATGAATACTGTCCATAAGGTAACTGGTGCCCTGAGGCACTAATAGGGCTAGAAGGGCCACAATTTAGTGCCTGAGGGCAAGGCTAAAGTGAACTGAGTGCTCACTCTGGGGCCTTGGGGCAGCCTCCTTCAACTCTGGAAAAATTCTGTCAAGGTGTGGTAGATGAGGTGAAAAAGAGGGGTGGAGGAGCTGGAGTTGGGCATGAGTCCCATGGCCAACAGGGGGGAGTCACAGACACCCTCGAGGCAACACCTGCTACATGTTAAGTGCCACTGTGGAATTTTAAAGTTGCTCCTTTCAAGCAAGGATTATCTTAAGGTATTATCACCAGGGCCCCTGGTTTTCTCTGATAAAAAAAAGAATCCCCAATTTTCGATTTAAAAAAAGGATCCTAAAATCTACATTTTTCCATGATTAAAATGAAACACTATATATAGTGTTGCCTCATTTTAATCATGGAAAAAAAATGTGGATTTGGGGTTACTTTTTTAAAGCAAAATTTGGGGATTTTTTTTTAATCAGAGAAAACCAGGATCCCTGATTATCACATACTACTCCTTATCTACACACCAGAATGTTCTGCAGACAGAGCATAAGGATTATGCAGTCCTTCAGACTTCAAGGATGCACTGCTCCATGCCACCAAACTTCTCTGCCATGAGGTGATCTATCTCCCATCAAACTCTTCCAATTTCCCAGTAGTGCTGAGTCAGACATAGCCCTGGAACTCTAGCTATCTAGTTCCATGGATCCATCTGGCTTTAACCGGGACATATGCCATGGCACTCAAATTCCGGAGATCAGAAGTGGATCCGGGATTTTAAAAGCAGGACAAGGGAACAGGGACTGGCACTGCAGGAGTATCTGCACCCTCTGCTTCCAGGCTCCTTCCTCTCCTCCTCCCACTAGGACAGGCAGATCATACCATGGAAACAGCAGTTGGGGAATTTTTTAGTCCCCAAAGCAGGTACCAATTTCCCTCCCCCCCATGCTAGCAGGAACATCTTTACCCATCCCCTTCCCCCTCTCACCATTGGGCACCATGACAATTAACTTCTATCAGCCACCACCTTCTGGTCCCAACCACAGACCCAATTCCCCAGCCAGCGGATCATGGTGGACCCGAGGCCACAGTTGGCCAGTTTTGCCAAGAGGTGATCATGGGATACCAGATGGAAGGCTTTTTTGAAGTCAAGATGTACAACATCAATCTCCTCTCCCTTGTCCAGGTGATAGGTCACCTGGGCATAGAAGGAAATGAGATTGGTTGAGCAAGACCTACCCACAACAAACCCGTGCTGTCACAAGTTTAGCTCAACTCTTACTAAGCCCAGGTAATCTCCCTCAGGATGTTGTCACCAGCCAGTCTGTTAAGAATGGCCTCTTTGATAAACTTTTCTAAGACCTTCCCCAGGATAGAGGTCAGGCTGATGGGCCTGTAGTTTGCCGGATCCACTTTCCTCCCTTTCTTGAAGATAGGTACGACATTGGCTTTCTTCCAATCTTCAGGCACTTCCCCAGAGCACCAGGAGTTCTCAAAGATCCATGCCAGGGGCTGAGCTATGATGCTTGCCAGCTCCCTGAGTACCCTTGGGTGTAAACCGTCAGGGCCGGCTGACTTGAAGGTATCCAGCCTGTCAAGGTGTTCCTTCACAAGGTCAGATTCGATGGAAGGCAAGGTATCTCCCTCACCCGGGCCTCCCTGACCCACTGTGGGCAGGGGCGTCCCATGGGACTGGTGAAAAACTGATGCAAAGTACCCATTTAGCAAGTTTGCTTTTTCATGGGCATCGGTTGTGAGTTGTCCTATCTGGTTTACCAGGGGCCCAATGTTGCCCTTGCTTTTCCTCCGGCTCCCCACATATCTAAAAAAGGACTTTTTATTGTCCTTGATATTTGTAGCTAGCTGGAGTTCCATCGCAGCCTTGGCTTTCCTGGTTTGCTCTCTGCAGGTCCAGACCAGAGCAGAGTATTCCTCCTTGGTGGTGGTTCCAGTACTCCATCCTTTGTAGGTCTTCCTTTTAAGACGCAAGAGGTCCATCACTTCCCTGGAGAGCCAAGGGGGCTGCTGTGCCCTTTTGCTGCCTTTCCTCCGAGACGGGATAGACTTTGCTTGCGCATCCAGGATTGCTTCCTTGAAGAGCAACCACTCATCCTAAACTCCCTTCCCCTTTGGGTTGCGGCCCTTTAGGGCCTCACTGACAAGCTTCCTTAGCTTGTCAAAGTCAGCTTTCCTGAAGTTGAGGACTTCTGTACCACTGACTGACTTGCCAGCTTTATGGCAGATGGTGAAGGTGATCAGCTCATGGTCACTGTCACCCGCTTCCCTTCGATCATTAGGTCGCTGATTAGGTCATCCCCGGTTACCAGTACAAGGTTGAGCAGCGCTTTACCTCTCACCAGCCTGTAGACTTCCTGTGTCAGACAGAGGTCATCCACGCACAAGAGGAAGCTTTGCAACCGCTCGGATTTGGCCGAGCGCTCTTCCCATGAGATGTCTGGGTAGTTGAAGTCTCCCATGACAACCATGGACCAGGAGCATGCGGCCTCAGCCAATTCCCTGGCGAATTCCTGGTCAAGCTCTTGACTTTGGGTGGGAGGTCTGTAGTAGACTCCCACCATTGTGTCCCCTGAGCCGTGTTCCCCACTGATTTTAACCCAGAGGGTCTCCAGTCATCCACCCTGGTCGCCAATATTAGCTTGCAGGGACATGTAGCTTTCCTTGGCAGAGCTACACCCCCGCCCCTTTTGTCTACTCGATCTCTCCTGTATAGGGTATGGCCGTCTATACATGTGGTCCAGTCATGGGTGGAGTTCCACCAGGTCTCCGTTATTCCTATGACATCATAGTTATTTGTGTTAAGCAGGAGGACAAGTTCCTGCTACCTATTCATAAAAGGCTATAAGGTTTGTCAGGCAGGATCTACCTGTGATGAACCCGTGCTGGTTTCCTTTCAGCATCGTTTCCCATGCTGGGCCTTCACAAATACACTCTTTGATGATTTTTTCCAGTATTTTCCCAGGGATAGAGGTAAGACTGATTGGCCTAAAGTTACCCGGCTCATCCCTTCTCCCCTTCTTAAAAATGGGCACCATGTTGACCCTTTTCCAGTCCTCCGGGACCTGGCCAGAGCACCATGAGTGCTGAAACAGCTGTGCCAGCGGCTCAGCTATGACACTAGCCAATTCCTTCAGCACCCATGGATGCAGGTCATCTGGGCCAGCTGACTTGTACCCATCCAGCCCTTCCAAGTGCTCCTTAACTAAGTCAGCACTAACCTTTGGCGGTCTGGTGCCTTTTGAACATCTGTCTATGCTCAAGGTGGGGGAATTGTCTTGGTCAGGGCTTAGGAATGCTGAAGCAAAGAACTCAATGAAGAGCTCCGCCTTTTTCCCTGCGTCAACCACAAACTGACCTGATTTGTCCTGCAGGGGCCCTATGTTACTCTGCACTTTCCTTTTGCTCACTATGTATCTGTAAAAGGAGTTTTGTTGTCCTTAATTGTTGAAGCCACCCCAAGCTCCAGGCCTGCCTGACTCCCTGCAATAGCACGGCAGGGAGGTGTATGCCTCCTTGGTGACTGCTCCCTGCTTCCACTGCCTATAAATCTTTTTCTTTGACTCCAGTCTTTCCTGGAGCTCCCTGTTCAGCCAAGGGGGCTTTTTTATCCCCTTAGCCCCTTTCCTGCGGAGGAGATAGACTCCTTTTGTGCCCCAAGGATCACTGCCTTGAGAAACCTCCAACCCTCCTGGACCCCATTTGCTCGATGCTCCTGAGTTCCGCTACCTCACTAACTAGGCTTCTAAGTTTACTAAAGTTGGCCCTTCTGAAGTCTAACACTGTAGCCTCACCAGATATTTTTCTCACCCTTCGCTGGATAGTGAACTCTACCAAGTGATGGTCACTATCAGGTTACTGTGTACTTGCAGGTTCCCCACGAGATCACCCCCTGTTGATAAAACCAGGTCTAGCATTGTGCAGTGTTTCTTTTTGAAGTTTTTCTCCTCTTTAAAGCATTTGCTTTTTAAGTTCATTTGCTCCCTGCAGGATTTCCTTACTTAAGTAAAGAGGGAAAGTTTTCACAGGCAGAGACTTGCTTCTTCCTCACTTACATGCCCCAGGGAGGCGCACACACTGTAAAGACACTTCCCCTATCACAACCTTCCTCAACTCGCTCAACATGTCCTTCAAAACCAGCAATACCGACCCACATTTGCTTTTCCCCTCCCCAAATATCAAAACCTTAGAACACTGGCCCATATGCCTCACTGACCCCCATGAGCCTTCCTGTCCTCCCCCGCCTTGTAACCTAACCCCAACGCCCTGCCGCAACAGCTGGCGTGGAGCTCTCAGAAAATAACATATTCTAGGAGGCAGCTAACAGAGACCCAGACAGAAACCACCTTCAAGAAGGATTTGCAAGAGGGCTCAGAGGATATTATGTTTTCAGAATGAGAATGATAGCATAGTTGTGATTTATGTAACCAAATGTATGAAACACAGTTTGCACTGTGCCTTTGTTAAGTTTTTTAAATATGTTAAGGGGGAAAAAAGCAGCCTTGTTAGAGAACACCATAAAATGGTCCCGCTGCTTATGAAACCTCTCATAAGCAGCGCAATGCATCTCTGATTTAGTTAGTTTACCCTGCCTTCTGCCTGACTTCACACTAAGAAAGAGGCTTTTTATCACCATCTTCTTTTCTTCCTCCTCATTTATGATCTTAGCAAATTTACCTTACCTCCTGCCTGATTTAAAAAAGAAAAAACCCCATCAATTTCAGAAGGACACAAATCCCAGCTAACAATGCACATCCACGGAACACAGAAGAACTGGTTCTGTCTAGCTCCCAGGAACTCAGCAGCACAAAGAGAATTATGAATTAGCCAATAAGGAGAAATTTGCTGAATCACATGTATATACATGCAGGCTGAAGCGAGGGAATCTGGGTGGGAATCCAAGTGTGACCCCCTGTTGGCCCTCCCATGCAAACATGCTCATAAGAACTGGTGTTTCACTATAATGGGAAGCTTGACAGGCACTGAGATAACTGTGCATCTTGACTGTACTTAGCCCTAAAACACAAAAAGCCTGAAGCTGAACTGATTCAATCTTCCCAGGTTAATCTAAGGTGTGTAGATTGAACTGATAAGCAACTGAACACACATTCACTTTTTATTCTGGAAATGCAGCCACATCCCTGCATTGATCCAGGCCAGCAGCCGGGGGGTGCTAGAGCATTCCTTCCTGCTGGGCTGGAGCAGACAGCTTGGGCCAAATATAGCCCACCAACGCTGCAAAGGGAGATTTTCTGGGAGGCACAAAGCATCCTGGGATGCTGAGGGACTGTGAGTTAACTTAAATCTGGAGGGGATCTAGGACAGAAGTTCAATAAACTGATTTAACCTAAATCAGTTAAGTCTGATACTACATTTATCTAGGTTTATGTTAAACCAGTTTCGGCCATTTTGAAAGTGGTTTGTGTACTGTGTTACATATTTGAACCAGTTTCTGATCACTTATATCAGTTTATGTGCAATTTCTGTCCTTAGCCTGGGTGTTAACAATAAAAACTGAGCCATCGGTCTGTCTCCTGCCTTTTTTTTTTAATTAGTAGCCAACATACCAGGCAACTCCAATCCTGTTTCAACCCCCACAAGCTCACTAAAGTCATCTTTCCTTTATAAGCATTCGGGAATCAGCACTGCAATTTTTCAACATACACAGAGTATATCTTCAGCTTGGTAAAGACTGACCAAAAATTGAGCAAATGTCAATCAATGCAAAATGAAAAGTATACAAATCTCTGTAGGAGTGAGATGCTAAATGGATTAGCAAAGGGAACACAATTTCAAAGAGAATATCAAAAGAAAAAAAAAGTGTAACATTGCATAGGCAACTGTAGAGCTGAGTCCTTAGGGTGATAGAGGAATTTGTCATTTATAGCTTCCAAATAGTAATTATACCTCCTGAAGTAAAAAATTGACAATTCCTGTAAGGAAAGATAAAATTAAGGTGCTAAGGAAGGCAGTCAAGACTGATATGTATGAAGTAACCAGTTAGCATAGGTCCTGCTCCCCTATTCTGGGGGAAAGGTGGGCATAGGATACAGACACACTTTCCTAGTGATGCTGAAGTGTCATTTCTAGACAGTAATAAGGAGCTGGCTGGCTGCCAGTAACTTGGATTTCACCAGAAGGAGCAGCTGTCACTCCATAAACAAGACAAATAGACTGCTTGAATCACATGGCTGACTATGTCAGTCGGTGAAGCCCAGGTTTTAGCCTGAAGACAATGCTGCTGAAGTAGGAAGTAGAGTTTGGTTTGTCTGATGAGAATGTCACTCAAACCAAGAATGTGTGTATGGAATGAGTCTGAAGCCATGGCAGAGGAAAAAGATCCAAAGAAGAGTTGGAAGGGAAGTCCACATCAAGCCAGCAGTGACTGGGACCGGCAATTCAAGCAAAAAGAATCAGAAATCAGCCTTAAATAAGTTGACAGAGTAGACAAGCATGAATGACTATAGCAAGGGTTTTATTCTTATCCTGTGCAGTGGGACACAAGAGGTTGACTTCTGCAACTACTGAATAAGTAGAAAGAATATTAATGTGCATATTTAAGTATTGGAAAATGGGGACATTTTACTGTTGCTGGAAAATGTGTATGTGTAACTTCCCATAAGGGAATCCTCCTAGTATTCCTTGCCACACTGAGCAAAGCCAAGCTGAGGGAGCTTGCCCATCCCCAGCAGGGAGCCCATAACAAGGAGAAAATATTTCTCTGCACCAAGCACAAAAGGGATTTTCCTCTCCTTTCCCATATGGAGCAAAGCATAAAGTGAGGGGGATTATACACCCCCACAATAGGGAGCTGCTCTGTGCTCAGTGACACAAATGGCATAAGTTAATATTCCCATATAAACAAGTCCTTAGACACTTTGAACTAAGCTGTTTATTCCAACTGTACTCAAAGGGACTACCTGCATAATTTCATGTCAATGTAAGGATTACATCCCAGACCTCAGTCTGCAAATTGCTGGTTTATACAAAGACTACAGGTGACACTAGGCCCTTTCTTTTTTTGCAAATACCATCACTACAGGTGAGGAGCTCATTGTCAGCAATCACAGAAGAACACAGAAAATGCCCAGTGAACTGATATGATACATAATAGTAAAAAGGCAGAGGTGACAATATATAAACTAAGCAATGACCCACCAAAGGTTCAACCCTAACAACTATGTAACTATGAAACATCATTATATCACCGCTAAACAAACTGCCGACCAGATGCTTCTCAATGGAAAAAGCCCAAAGACTAAAAACAAACAGAAAAAAACCCTGGATGCTGGGGGCAGCAGTCCAGCATTTCCAGCTTCAGGAGAGCATGGGAGACTAGGGCTCTTACGTGCTCCCAAAGCTGAGAGCCCTGATCAGCCTGGCCACAAGTGCAATTTCAGGAGTGACAGGAACTAGCCACAATGTTCTTGCACATACTTTGTATCAGAACACGGTGGCTTATCCCTTGTTTTATCACACCATTAATTGCATTAATATGTAGCTGAGTTACTACATGAGGCCTGATTAAGCAGTTAATCACATCCTAAGTGGGATATCTGCCAGGAGCCTAAAATGCACTTAAGAGCTTAACCCAACAAAGTTTGAAAATGTTTACTTTTATGAGGAGAAAAAACAAACAGTGGCTTTATCAAACAAAGTATATAGGTGAGAAGGAAAGGGAAACTGAATTAGAAGGCTCAAACTTAATACAAGAAAAGAATACACCCATATGACTGAAATGAGACAAACTTTAAAGAGAAAATTATTATACTATAGTGATATCATTTTAAATTGCATTTTCATTTGACTTTGTTTGCCTGGCTTGATCCCAAACTGATCCCCACTCTTGGCAGCATCATCAATTGATTCCAGTGGCACTTATGAAAATGATGGAGACTCAGTATATAATAGACAGGTAACTAAGTTCAGATGTGGTATCGAAAAAACAACTGGCAGTCCTGAAGACAGTTTGTAAATCTCTCCCAGACAGATAACAATAGTAATGCTTTGCACTACTGTTATCTTTACATCTGTGTCAAAGTTCTGCTTGCTAAAAGACATTAGTTTTCATGTGTAAAGAAATAGTTATTTGTGGTTATTAGCTTGCTTTACTGTTTAACAGATGAGCTGTTTAACGTCAAGAGCTCATGCAGAATATTAGAAATACTGAAACACAATTGATCTAAGCCCCTTTAAAAAAAATCAGAACATGTGTACAGAACATCAGGATACTCTCTTGCACTCCCCTTCTCTTGAAATAAGTAAGATGAAAATGGAGAATGCCAATATGGTACATTGCCATGACCTAGAGAGAAAATGGTTTTAAAAGACTTCCGGTTTATATCCTAAGAAGATTAATTTCTGCACTCAAGCGATAATAGAGAACAATTTACAGGGGACTGAATTTCACTTGAATTGGTGCTTTTTGCTATGATGCAGAAGAAATATTTAACTGTGTCAATGGCTTATTCACATTAGAAAATACAATATAATGTGCATACAAGCAAGTTCTATGGAAGAATTCCTATCAGTATTGTTACAATTACCTGCCAAGCAACTTACACTTGGAAGAAAAGGAAAATAGGGTAAACTTTAAAGGTATGGACAGGCATTCATTTGAAACACTAAGAATTTTTGGGAAATTCGTAGCGCCGCAAAAACATGGCATGGTACGTATGTGCAGTTGTTCATGTGATGAGTTGTCTAGAGCACTTCAGGGCACACAGAGAGCATATATTGTTAATGGTCCACAGCCACAGGACCTACGTGCTGAGATCCCAGAGTGCTTTGTGGACATCTCCAGAGGGTCCCAAGGACAGCTGAGCACAGAGCAGAGCACCTCTGCTATGGCTGGCTGCCCAGAGACCGTGCTTACCCAGGGTTCTTCCCCTTCCCCAGGAACTCCTCTCTCCCTTGGCCTGGGAGTGCAGAGGTATGGATCCCCTGGTCCATTTCTACTCCCAAAAGATCATTGACAAGGACCCCTGTTTTCTCTGATAAAAAAAAAATATCCCCAATGTTCAGGTTTAAAAAAAATGTAACCCAAAATCCACTTTTTTCTGTGATCAAAATAAAACACCAGTAATATTTATATGAGTATATACATATATACACATATACATACACACAGACACACATGTATATATAATGGTGTTTCGTTTTGATCATGGAAAAATGTGGATTTTGGATTACTTTTTTTTAAACCTGAAAAAAAAGTTGGGGGGGGGGGCGTGTTATCAGAGAAAACCAGGAGCCCTGCTCACCAATCATTCTCCCAGCCTAGAGTGGAACCCTGAGTCTTCTGATGAACTCCCTCCAGAGGTGGTGCAATCACCTACCCTGGAAATCTTCAAGAGGAGACTGGACAGTCATGTCACTGGGGTCACCTGACTCCAGTTGTCTTTCCTGCCAAGTGCAGGGGGGCTGGGCCTGATGATCTTGCGAGGTCCCTTCTAGCCCCTTACAATCTATGAATCGATGATCCAGGTACATGGTGTATACCTGCGAGCAGAATCAAGGTCTGCCACTGCTTCTTCAGCATGTTTGTTCAGCTCCTGCTAAGCAACAGCCTGGGAAGCTCCTTTGGGTACTCCTGGATCCTCTGCAGTACTTGGATCTTTGGGTGGTAGCTGTGGCTAGGAATCCTTTTCACCAACTCCATCTAGTGAGAAAGCTATAGTCAGAAGGCTGTATATAACCTCAAGGTTAGACTACTGCATACAGCTATTCTTGAAAACCATCCATAAGTTTCAGATAGTGCACAATGCAGTAGTTTGCCTTCTGAAAGGGGTGGGTTTCTAGGACCATATAATCCTGGTGCTCCAGAGTCTGCATTGGTTCCCAACAGCTTTTCGGGCACAATTCACAATGCTGGATTTGATCTATAAGGCCCTTAATGACCCTACAATACCATCAATACATCAAGTCTGTTTGGCAAAAATACATGGGAGGTCATTCTCCTCGGTTGCTTTTTGGCTGTGGAACTTCATCCCTCTTGAGACTCACCAAAGCCCTGTTTTAAGTTATTGCATTTTCTTATTATAAGCAGCCATGAGTATTTGGTGAAAAAGATGGCATATGAGGAAGATAGAAAGGAAGGAAATGAATGGTTATGCAGGCACAACCAAAGTCCTAGCCACACCTGTCCTCAAGCTCTGTTCCCCATTTGCCAGCCCCCACCAACTACCTGGTCAATAAGAATGATGCCATGATGAACACTATGCTGGCCCAAACTACTTACAGACCTGCTCTGGGGCATATGACACAAGCACTGATTGCTGGGAGTGCATCATCTTGAGGACCTGGGGTGAATAGTTGAATCAGAACTTCAGGATACGCCAGGCTACCTTCACAGAGATATCCACTGAATTGGCCCCCACACTTGTGGGATAGGCCATCAGCAGAAGAGCACCCTTCATAATAGAGAGGCAAGATGCCATCTCCATAAAAAAGCTTGAAAATGGTCTGTCACCAACCCAATTTGGACAACATTGGGAGTAGCAGTGGGAGAGGCAGTGCTGGGAGGTACAAGCAGGTGCTAGCGCTGTACATCATCCTCTTTGCCAACCTGCGGGAAGTCATGAGCAAGGGGAACGCATTGCCAACTTTGCAGAGGCTTTTCTACTTGAGCTCAACATACGGGCCTAGCAGATCTGGTGGTGCCACCCCCAACTCCAGGCCTTGCAAGAACATAAAGACATGTACTTTTCATGTCAGACATGTACTTACAGCAAGATGTGCATGTATTTTTCATGCACATCTCCTGGCTGTAAGCTCTCCACAGTGTGGTGTGAGCTTACCTCGCCAGCGTGGGTGGGACCTCTCCTTGAGGGATGACTCAGCTTTATTGTCTGACTACCTTCAATCAGGGTCTGAGACTGAATCAGCCCCGGTTAGGCCTTGGCTCATTACATTGTACAACATACAGTACAAAGCCACCCACAGCACAGCCCTTGGCAAACAATGCTTAACAGAACTCTGCTTTGGTTTCAGGAGTGGTATTTAACAGTCCTTGTTGCTCCATCCATGGCCTTTAACAATTACAGCAGCCCTAAGCCAAGCTCAGCCGACCTTTGAGTACTTACATACAGAATCAACTGCCCACACGTTCTTTCTCAGTGCCCTTGCTGGGCTTGTACGTAAAACCAGAGATGACAATATGACTCAGCTATTTGTAATGCACAACAGGTTTAGAGGGGGGAGATTCATGCTGTGTTTTTGGATGATGGAAAAGGACTAGTTTTAAGTAAAGCTGCTGGATTTGAGAATCTATCAGCAGTCAACTCCAATTGGGCAGTCCTCTCGGAACATCTCAAAATCCCCTATTAAGTGGATTGGGAAGGATTTTATTTTGCTCGTGAACAAATGTAGCCCTGAGCAACATGGCCATGTGTGCACTCAGCTCTGACTCCCTGGGCCAGTAGACTTCACTGTCAGTCACAGACAGATTCCCTTGAGCTGGGGGAGGGCGGTGAGAAGCAAAGCCTTCTGGGATGCTGGAGGACTGAACTATGTAAGGTAACATACAACACGTAGTGCAATGTGTTACCATAAAAGCATTAAACATGGTGCTAGAAATTGCTGCACTGCTAAAAGTGCTGTTAGAAAAAAGTAACATTTTGTGACATATTGTTCTTCTTGCTACAAAGCACTTTAATGGTTTTACACTCACTCTTGATAATGCTAAAAGGCATATTTAACACTCCAAATGTAATGCCTGCCCAAGGACTTACTCTTTATCAGTATATGATAAAGAAAGCAAACATGAGACATATACATGTATAATAATCTCATTACACTGGGGAGTTGAGTAATAATCTCTTTACAGTGCTCAGGTAGCATGAGTTAGTTAATTCCTTCTGTGCTCTCAAAACAACTATAATTCCTTCTTTAGAGCTGTTCTTTCCTAGACTGGCACATATTCATTCTACAAACAGATCATCTTACCACACCTACTCCCTTCTTAAAAGGACAGTCCTTAAGCCAGAAGTGACTACCAACAAAAATAATAAATCACAATATTTGCATTATTTTACTTTACAATAAACTAGACTTACTTGGAATTGAAACATAGCTTTTAAAATATCTTATGTGTGGAACACATCTGAATTTACAGTGATGGATATTATAGAAAACTCTTCTATGAAGATATATAGGTACAGAGACAACTTTCAAAGTGTGCATGCTTACTTTAGCAAGTCCAACTATACAGATTCCTATGGTTCCTTCTTTTGGAAATTGCTGACCAGTGAAGAATACAGGACCCCACACCAGCTTTCTTAAAACAAAATATTGTTTAAAATTATTCAATGAAGCAAACCGTGGCATACAGAAAGGGGATTTTAAAATAATAAAACAGTTTACATTCATGAATACCTTACCTCGAATTCTAGCATACCAGTCTTACCTTGGACACTTTAAACCAGGGGTGTGCAAAATGCGGCCCGCAGGCCAGATGCAGCACACCAAGCCATTCTATCTGGCCTGCGGGACCCCTAAAAATTTAGAAAATTAATATTTATCTGCCCCTGGCTGCCTGTCATGTGCCCCTCGATGGCTTGCCAAAACTCAGTAAGCAGCCCTCCGCCTGAAATAATTGTCTGCTACTGCTTTAAATAGTGGAGGGTGCTATAAAAGTTCTAGGCTCAAACTTCAGGAATTCCACCCTAGAACAGACTTTTAAAACTAGTTGCTTCATGTTTTGTTTGCATCTTAAGCTTTAAAACAGGGAACTATATTTTTCAAGGAAGATTAGCCTTCAAGTCAATGGAAATAACTGAGAAAATCTCTGAAAAAAACAGACGTACATTTGTGCGCTGAATAACAGGCTACAGATGCATAGTTTCAGGCAGTTGAAAAAATTTTGGTCATACTCTTTATAAATGTTGTCTCATGAAAATGTGTATGGCATTTAAACACCCATACATAATTTATTTCTTCAGCTTCCATTTGCGCTATATACACAAAACACACATTCCTTTTTTAAAACAATTAAAATTAACTTACTACTGGACGTTTCATAAAAAACTTGAGGGTCAGACACTGATCTCACTAATTCTGGTTTTATACCAATAACAATTTTGTCTATTCTTTTTCAAAACATAAATAGGAATACAGTATATACATACTAGAAACCAGAGAATCCCCTGAGTCTCTATCAGGGGATTTCTCCTCCAACCTGCACCGCAAAATTAAACGGCTAATGTGCTGTTCCTGACCATTTAGAAGCCAAAACTTGTCTGCTGGATCTAACCCTAAGAGTCACCACTCGTTGGACTTCCTGCTTTCAGAATTTCACGGTTCCCTGCTTAGCACATATGCACTCCAAAAACCATGCTAAAGTTGTAACAAAACCTGAAATAATTTAAGGGCTGAAATATATCACATCTTCTGAAAATTAGTTATAAGTGTGCCTGCATTAAGACAGTGGTGTCATACCGTGCCTCTGCACTGGAAGATATACAGCACACACAACCCTAATGTTCTCTTAATGCAAATGCTTATGTTATGCTGCCTTCAATTTCATAAAGGAAACCATCGTACTGTTTCAGGATAAATTACTGAAAAATAACTTGTTTTAATCTGAAGGATTCTTCATAATTTGTGGATAAGGGAAGGGGAAAATTAGTCTTAATCCAGTTGGTACATGCTCTTCACTGAATCAGAGCTCAATATATACATGATACTGTAATTTAAATTTGATTTTTATGTTAACAAATCCAGGAACTGACACAGTATTTAGCTGTAATTGCACTTAAAAGCAGATGAATTTAATAACAGTGAAGAGCAGGTTTAATACCTGGAGTGCCCAAAGCTTGGCAAGCTCAGGTCCAAGAACTTGGGATCCCTTATAATTAATTTCCCAGCATGCTACACAGCTCACATCCTAGGGCAAAACTAATGCTGCTTCACTGTGTAAGCCCCAGGAGTTTGGGAGATTAAACAAGACTCAGAAGACAAATTAATTTCAGTTCTTACTATATAACGAAGACAGAGTCTAAAGTGTTATCAAAATGTTATCCTAAATAGAGACAGGATGGTGACCCACCAAAATGCTTTCAGTTACTAAAATGCTGCTCACAGATAAGAGAGCAATGCTGAAAGTACATATGCATAGAGAGACCAGTTAAAAATCAACTGGATTGCTCCTCAGTATAAAATCATTCCATATGCATACGTATTTATAGGCTCAAGGCCTACATTTTTAGGGTGGTGGGCAATCACACTTCTTCTCTCAAAGCAGTGGGACCCAACCTTTTGGGCTCCAGGCCAATGAGTGGTGCAGGATCAGTCCACAGTTAGTGGGCCTGAGCCAGTGCAGACATGAAGCATGGGCACAATGTGACATGTGGCCTCAGTTCTGTCTATGCTGGACTGGGTCCCCTGTCCCAGTCCTAGCCCTGCACGTTAAATCGAGGCAGCTACCCTGTACGTGCCAGACTGGGCTCACCACCCCAACCCCCATTAGTGCCACCGTAGCCCCAAACATGTTGAACTAGTCCTGCTGCCCTGGCCTCAGTTCCATGCATGCTGGTTTAGGCCTGCCGCCCTGGCCCCACATACCAGAGAGATCTAGTGAATAAAGCCACAACACCCAGCCTCTGGCCTTGAAATTTGGCAGCAGGGAAACAGTAGCAGCATTAATTACCACCACTCCCTGGCACCACATTTCTAGACCTGTGGGGAACCCCAGGGGCCAAATGACACGGTTCTGTGGGCTGGAGGCTAAGCAACAAACAGTACCTTAGAGGTACTTGCAATCCCAAGAGTCCATTTTAGACAAATAAGTATCCCCATCAGAATGTCAACATTAAAACTAAGGGGCTTCATGTCTAGAGATGGACATTTCCCCTGCAATCCATGCATTCTGGCCTCCAGACCCTCCCTCTCCCCTGCACCGTAACCAGAATTTTGTTTGGGGGTTTTTTAGGAAATTTTTCATATTTCAAGCCAAATCAGCCAAAGCAATTCCAAATCCATGAGTCATTCAAGAACCATATGTAGCCCTGCTACCAGCAAACATCTTCCACCCCCACCTGGGCCTTTAGATGTTCCCAAATCATTTGGTGGGCATCCTACGTGCAGGACCAACGCCAGAGGCTTGCATTTTGGATACCCCCAGGGTTTGCTTGCCCTCAGCAGTATGGCTGCAGGAGCAAGATAGGAAGGAGTCTCCCAGTTCCATAAAGTGGGTGTAAACTTTCAGGGGTGGCCACCAGGCCATTCCATCCAGCCCGCGGGGCCTCTAAAAAATTTAGAAAATTAATATTTATCTTCCCTTGGCTGCCTGTCATGTGGCCCTCAATGGCTTGCCAAAACTCAGTAAGCAGCCTTCTGCCCAAAATAATTGCCCACCCATGGGCCGTAAAGCCAAGATCTTCCCACTGGAAATGAAAGTGGAAGAGTAACTATACATTACCTCTGCCTGGGTACTAACCCATGCCAGAACAGTGGTTATCCCCTGTCCCTGGGAAAACCAATGTGGTGATTATGGTATTTCCCCTGCACCGTAACCAGAATCGAGGTGACCCCAGTCTGAGGAAGCAGCAGCAGCAGCAGTGGGGGAAGTCTCCCCAAGGCCAGGGGACATAGGCAACTGGTAGGAGGGGCACTGGGGAGCATATGCCCTCCCAAACAGGGCTGTCCCCACTGCCGACACCGCCAGTGGCATCAGAGGGAGTTCGCCAGCTCCGCCCCCCCTGCCCCTGCTGGCAGCTTCTGCGGGTGCCGCCCCAGACTTAGGAGACACGAGTTGCCCATGCCAGGGGAAGTACCAAAAGTACTGCCTGACTTCCCCTCCTCCTAGCCTCTGCACCCAGGAGCCCCAGCTTGGAACCTGGAAGCTCTTTGGGACACATTTCCTTCGGGAGGGGGGTGATTTCTACCCACAAAGAGGCACTGTGTCCAGGGCCCCTGGAGGCTGGGTGGGGGCATGGCGAGGTCCCGCAGGCAGCAGTGACTCTGTTGGCAGTGACAGCACGGTGGCAGTGAGCTTCTGTAGGCAGCCACGGCACTGTCAGCAGCAGGGGGGATGGGGTGTCACCCACAGACGCTGCCAGCAGTGTTGGCCAGTGGCGATTGGGCACTGCCCGCAGGAATTGCCAGCCATGTAGGTGGCGGGAAGGAGGGGATGGTGAGCGGGCATCAGCTGCCAGCGGCGATTTGGGATCATCCCCAGAGTCAGTGGCAAGCTGTCAGCAGTGTCGGGGCACCTTTTCACAGGGGATACGCTGCCAAGCGCAGGAGGTGCACATGCACCCCCTATGTGTCGCCAAAGCCAGGGAGCATGTCAAAGCCTTCCCGGGGCAAGAGGACTAAACTGCAGCAGATAAAAAAAACCCACAAGATAAATAAAAGCCTCCACACTGCCCAGCCTCCACGCCCAAACTTAGACAGAGGAGCGGGCTCTTCAAGGGCAGGCGGGCACGGGGCACCTGACCCGGCCAGCGCAGCACGAGCCAGGCGGGGAGGGGGAGGAGGAGGAGGGAGGAGGAGGAGCCGGGCCAGGGGCAGCGCAGCGCCCCAGCCTGCCCCGGGGAGCCCCCCG
>NW_005842496.1:977934-994857 GCF_000455745.1 Alligator sinensis | reverse complement strand
CGGGGCCGGGGGAGCTGCCCCCCCGCCCCACCCCCGCTGCTGGACCGGGGAGGTGTGCGCGCTGGCGCCCCGTAGGCGAGGACCCCGGCCCCTTTCCTCCCGCCCCGGCCGCGGGCTCCTCTCCGCCAGCCGCCTCAGGAGCAGGCCTGGTAGGGCGAGGTCGCGCAGCCCAAGCACCGCCCGAGGATGTGGAAGGAGGGAAGGGAAGTGAAAGGGCGCCGGAGGCAAAGGCAGCCCAGGCTCTTTGGGGAAGGAGGGGTGGTATCATTTTATTAGACCCGCTCAATCGTTTGGAAAGGTGGCTCATATCCTGTGCAGCCAAAGAGTCTTGTCTGCTTGCGGCCTTACACCGGCGCTTCCCAAGCTTTTCCTGCCTCAGGCACACTTGTGTTAATACCAGTTCCCCCTTCCTGGCACACCTGTTAAGGCCTTCTCCAGCCTTGTACCTGTTGCAGCTCATTGCCACGGCAAAAAGTGCGGCACGCCTGTTCATTTCTGATGGCACGCTGATTGGGAAACGCGGCCTTGGACCAACAGGTAGAGTGGCTAGCATAGAGGACAGTCCAGTTGTCCTCTGTCCTCTTATTGATATGAAACCCAACGCCTTTAGGTCCTCTGTGTCCTCTATTTTGAAGAGAAAAATAAAGGCGTCCGGTTTCGTATCTATTTTCGTATTTGGAGAGAAAAATGGACATCAAGGTGTGGGGTTTCATGTCAATAGAGGACAGAGTAGCAGAAAACAGAATGTCCTCTATGATGGCCACCCTACCAACAGGGCTGCAGCTGGCACCCCCAAAAACCAGAGGCAAAGAGGTGCTTGAGATGCTATTGCAGGGTATCATAAGCTGCCTGGGAAGCTGAGGCTCATGCTGAGAAAGAGATGAACTTCAACCCTGAGGCAGGGGACTTCATTTCAGTGGGGATGAAATTTAACCGGAGACTTCATCTCGGTGGGGATGAAGTTTAACCCTGAGGCAGGGTGGACTTCGTCTCGGTGGGGATGATGTGTAACCAACTTCATCTCGTGTGGATGAAGTTTAACACCGAGGCTGGGGCAACTTCATCTTGGTGGGGATGAAATTTAACTGTCAACTTCATCTCGGTGGGGATGAAGTTTAACCCTGAGGCAGGATGGACTTCATCTCAGTGAGATGAAATTTAACCGCCAGCTTCATTTTAGTGGTGATGAAGTTTAACCCTGAGGCAAGGCGGACTTCATCTTGGTGGGAATGATGTTTAACCACCAACTTCATCTCTGTGGGGATGAAGTTTAACCTTCAGGCAGGACCTACTTCATCTCGGTGGAGATGAAATTTAACCCTGAGGCTGGGGAAATTCATCTTGGTGGGGATGAAATTTAACTGTCAATGTCATCTTGGTGGGGATGAAGTTTAACCCTGAGACAGGGTGGACTTCATCTTAGTGAGGATGAAATTTAACCGCCAGCTTCATCTCACGGGGGGATGAACTTTAACTCTGAGGTAGGAGACTTCATTTCAGTGGGGATGAAATTTAACTGCATGCTTCATCTCAGTGGGGATGAAGTTTAATCACCCAGTTCATTTTGGTGAGGATGATGTTTAACCCTGAGGCGCAGTGGACTTCATCTTGGTGAAGATGAAATTTAACCACCCACTTCATCTTAGTGGGAAAGAAGTTTAACCGCCAGCTTCATCTCAGTGGGGATGATGTGTAACCACCAACTTCATCGTTGTGAGGATGAAGTTTAACCTTGAGGCAGGACCCACTTCATCTCGGTGGAGATGAAATTTAACCCTGAGGCAGGGTGGACTTCATCTCAGTAAAGATTAAATTTAACTGCTGATTTCATCTTCGTGTGGACAAAGTTTAACACTAAAACAGGACCCACTTCATTTCAGTGGGGATAAAGTTTAACCCTGAGGCAGGGCCAAATGGTGTACTAGTCAACTACAGCACACAGATAAATGCTTCTGTTCTTGGAGGTGTTGCTTGTAGCCACGTTGGTCTAAGGACACAGGTAGGCAAGGTTTCTTGGGCAAATGTGATATCTTCTATTGGACCAACTAAAGAGTTGGAAAAATTGTTCTTTGCAAGTTTTCAGACGCAAACAGAGATGGGGAGAGTCTGCTTTTGTTTTGTGTTCTGGATGGAATAGAAGCCAGTATGCAAAATGTAGGTTTGTGAACTCTTCTTGGAGCTCACAAACCAGGATGCAGAAGGTGGTTTTTAATACCATCTCCCACAGCGTTATGGGAATGTGATGGCAGCCTTTAACTACTTGAAGCTGGTTCCAAAAAGGATGGAGCTAAATTGTTCTCAGAGGTGGCAGATGACAAGATGAGGAGCAATGGTCTCAAGTTGCAGCAAGGGAAGTTTAGGTTGGATATTAGGAAAAAAAAAATCTCACTAGGAGAGTGGTGAAGCATTGGAACGGGTTACCCAGAGAGGTGGTGGAATCTCCATCTCTGGA
Source organism: Alligator sinensis (assembly GCF_000455745.1). Lineage (NCBI taxonomy): Eukaryota > Metazoa > Chordata > Crocodylia > Alligatoridae > Alligator > Alligator sinensis. The sequence goes on along the minus strand of NW_005842496.1, from coordinate 992,405 downwards.
AGTTTATAATGCCCACCTTAACAAAGCCCTGGCTGGGATGACCCAGTTGGGGATGGTCCTGCTCTGAGCATGGGGTTGGACTAGATGACCACCTGAGGTCCCTTCCAACCCTAATTTTCTGTGATTCTAAGAAAGCAGAAATGCTTTCCTGCCCCAAACAGGACAGGTACCAGCCAGCCCCAAGATCTGTCTGCTTTCTGGGCAGGAAAGCTTTTCTGCTTTTTTAGAATCATAGAAAATTAAGGTTGGTTTTCTACCCACTGAAAAAGGGGGTTGGGATATACCATAGAACAGGTGGACACAGTGGTTGTGGGAAAGAAAAGTAGTGTAAGATTGATAAAGAAAGAAGAAGCACAGAAGCTGGATAACTTTTATCATCAAAACTTAAAGAAGCTAAGGAGGTGGAGGAAAAAAATGTGCAAATGAGCTGGACTTGTTCTCCAGGACTGGCTCTTGTGCCTGTAAGGTCTGCAGCTAACAAATCTCACAGCAGAGACAGCAGCGAGAACACTGCTCCCACTGCAAGCCTTGTGGGCTGTAGGGCTCACAGCAGGTGCAGTGGGGAGAACTGCCCACTGTGAGCCCCACACTGCAGCCTTCTCCCTGCTGCCCCCACTGTGGGCCCTGCAGCCAATGATGATGTCCCCTCTGCGAGCCCTGTAGTCAACGAAGCTTGCAGCGGTGGCAGCATTCTCTCCACTGAAAGCCCTATAGCTGACAAGGTTGACATTGGGGGCAGTGCTAGGAATACTGCTGCCATTGCTAGCCTTGTCAGCTCTGGGGCTGGCAGAAGGTGCTGCACCCCTGTGGCCGAGACCCCCTCAGTTGACAGGGCTTCCAGCCACAAGGGAGCACTTGGCCACATAATCAATCAACAAGCTACAATGTTACTTCACTTTTTTGTGGAACAATTTTTTAGCTTATTGGTTGTTTTATCTCACCATTAATTGGTTGAGCATGTAGTGAGGTTACAACTTAAGGCATGATTAGCTGCAAAGCCTTAACCACGTACTTAAATGTATGTATTTATAGTTCTGCTGACTTTATGGCATATATCTAAATATATGCATAGACTTAATTATTTCCAGGTTTAGAGCATTACTTAGATGGGCTACACCTGGATGTTTTGTTTATATCTTATTTATTTATTTATTTATTTATTTGGCAAGAACTTCCTGTGAAGAACATCTGAGAAGTAGATATTCTTACATCCCCAAAAAGAACTACCTCCTTCTCCTTCTCTTCCTTCTTCCCTTGTCATAGACTAGATGTTTTTCCAGAATCATGCACAAGTGAATGACTCTTTCCATTGCTGTAGTGAGGTTGTCCCATGTACAGGTCTCACCAAGAAATTGGCAAATGAGCAGGTGCTCCATTGTCTGGGTCTGGGAATCACCATACTGGCCAGTCTGTATCAGCACCTCTGGGAAGGTCTTTCAGGTCCATTTCAAGGCATCTGTTTTCATATACTCTTTCCTTCCATAACCTAAGTCGCTCCCTGTCAACTGCTGTGTCCAAGGGCACAACATGCTTTTGTCCTTTAAGCCATTTGGTTACTTCTGTGTGACCATAGAGTGGATGCCTAGGGTCTTCCATCTGTCGTGATGTTTCTTTTTGGCTCGCTACCTTTCTTCTGATATCAGGTGGTGCAATGCAAGCCTGTAAGTACAGGCTATCCTTTGGGATTGGCTGTAGACATCCTGATATTTTATAACAGCTGTTGTTTAGAACCGTGCCTAGTTTCTTGGCATGAACTGTTTGCTCCTATACTAGATATGCATACTCTGCAATGGAGTAACACAAGGCAGTAGCAGTGATTTGTAATGTAGCTGTATTCGCTGCACACTTTGAGGTGACCAACTTTTGAAGTATGTTGTGGGTGCTGACTTTCTCTTTTGTCTTCTCTACATGTACTATGGAGGTAAGTGGTCCAATATAATCCCCAAGTACACAGGTTTCAGGTGGTTAGTCAGTGGGATTTCATCCCAGATGATGTTTATTTCTGCTTGGCTTCCCTGTAGCATAGGTGAAAGGCTGTGACCTGCTTCTTGGCTGGGTTGGTGCAAAGCTGGTTTTTATTGTAATAATCTGAGAGGTTGCTCAGTGCACATGTTATTCTGTTCTTGACAATGGCAAAGTCCTTCTCTAGCAACATGATGCATAGATCATCAGCATATATGAGCTTCTTGTATCACTCTGTGTGGGTCGGTCATTGGTATATATGTTAAAGAGAATCAGTACTAGCATGGTGCCCTGTAGGAGGCCATGTTGTTGTCATTTCCAGCATTTTCATTTCTTGCACAGTTTTACGTAAAAACATCTATTCTCCAAAAGAGATTGAGTGAGCTGCACTAGATGATAGTTGTGCGTCATATTGTAGGCTTTGGCAAGCAGGATTCTGTGGCTGACTGTGTCGTATGCCATTGATAGGCTACAAGCACAGCATCAGTTATCATCCCATTCTCAAGTCCATTTTCTGTATGTTGAGTGATGTTTAGTATTTGACCTGTGTAGGACTTGCCTGGTCTTAATCCAGCTTGTTTTGGTATGAGATGTTGTTTTATATGAGGTGAGGGGCGATTAACAATAAGGCATTCATAACACTTATAAAGATGGTACAGGAGTGACATTGGCCTGAAGTTCTCTCGGGTTTGATACAGGAAATGATTTAAGCATATATTTGATTTGAAATCACCCTGAAAATTAAGGATATGTATAAGGTCTTTCTAGAATAGCAGTAGACTCAAGAACATGCTTGCATGTTTTCCTGATTCACATACTTGATCCTGAAGTCATTAGGATCATGTCCTTTAAATGCATCAAAACTAAAATTTACATATTTTATGCTAAATTATCATATTCTAAAATGCATGGATGAGAATGTTTAGCAACATTTTTAAATCCTGTTTTAAGGTTTGGAAATGTTCCAGAATCATGCTTCTAGTTACATTAGGCTTTATAGTCGTGATAGAAACATGATGTGCTGTATGAAGTGGCTTTTTTTTCTCCTTGCTCTGCAGGTGCCTTGGCAAACAGGGTAAATTGATTATAATTCATTTTGCTTTGAATATTTAAAAAAAAAAATCTAAAGATGTAAAAAATCTGGTATTTAAAAAAAACTCTCATAGACATTTAAATAAACAGCTTGTAAACCCATTATTAATAATACATTACTCAGAGAGATTTATAATTAAATGAAAAGTACAAACTGAGATCCAAGACGCTATATTTGAGCCTACTAAGCCCTAATAAGAAATAACTCAACCCAATACTATGTCCATCTGTCAGAGAAAAAGCTTTTCACTTCAGTAACATACATCAAGTGAATTTCAGTGTTTCTGTAAATGTACTTACAATTAAAAACAGTAAGCAATTGGCTTAAAGCAATTAATAAATATATTTACGGAGGCATTTAAAGTAACAATTTACTGATTTATTGGTATAATCATTTAAAGGAAAGAGGATGTAAACTCATTTTTTCTACAGATAAGAGTGTCCCCTTATCTTAAATGGCTAAATCATAAAACTGACAGAGTTAAAAGACCCATTCCCCTTCCTTACTCAGCATATCTAGACCTAGGAGCCAGACCTGGTACTTATTTCTTCCTGTAAGAGAATAGATATTGCAGGGCAGAGAAGAAGTGGGGCAGAAGTGGCGGCTTGGGAAAGAAGCAGGGAGTAATCTCTACTTTTACAAGGGTGGAAGAAATTTATCTCTCCTTGTAAATCCCCTTGTAGTATGAGGGGAGATGTAGAGGAATTGAAATGTTCTAGGACACAGTCTCTGAGCCACAATTCTCTTCCTACTTCTCCTCTTGCAGCAGAACAATTTGATGTTGCTCCATATTCAGGAATCATCTGGCTGGGAAGTTAGCGTGCAATAACAAATCATGAACTAAATATTGACATTGGATTTATGGCACATTATGACCTGCCTGCCATCTGATACTCCTGGATAACCTGTCTGCATTGTACTAGCTGCATTCTTCTTTCACCAGTTCAACAGTCCCCCTTCCCCCTTCACATGTTTCACACCTGTTGTCTCCTATCCCTCTGATCCTCAGTATCACACATTTGACTTTGCACAGACCTGCATTTTGCATATTGGCTTCTATTTTATGCAGGAGAGGCACACAGTTCACCAGCAGACTCTCTTTATGCCTGAAGAAAGGTGTTGTGCCCGAAAGCTTGCAAAGAACAAATTTTCCAACTATTTAGTTGGTCTAATAAAAGATACAACATCTATCCAAAGAACCTTGTCTGCCTATGTCCTTAGATCAACACAGCTACAACCAACAACCCCAATAATCTAGCTGCACCCTACTGACCACTCTGCACTAATAACCTGTGTGGACACACATAGTACACGCTAGTATGAGGTAGCTTATTTCACTTTAACATCCAGTAAGCTACCGAGTCACCCAACGTCTTCTACACTGTCTTGTTTAATGACCTACTTTGCATGTATGTACCTAAATATCAAACAGAGCTAGCTACATTTTCACTTCGGGCAACTAAGTTTGTCCCTACTGTGTATGCTCAGAAGCAGTTTAATAGAGGGGTCTAGATTCACTGCCCTGGAGGGATCTAGATCCACTTATGTTCTGTTCTGACTCAGCTTCACCAGGGACTCACAGAAATGCTGAGCACACCCTCCTTAAATTGCAGATAACCAAAAACCATGCTGACTCTGAGTGTTTGATACTGACCTGAGACCTTCATGGTAGTGATACATACTTTTTCTCAGTATCTTAGTGGTTACAGTGGAGAGGATGGTGAGATTTGGCTACTACGCTCACCTTCTCCCCAATGATATTTGAATGCTTACCTCTCATGTTAGTGTCATGCCCTCGAAATCACAAACCAAATGAATAAAATGCACCTTCCTTTTGAACCTAGGCCTGTAGGCATCCAGGGTTGGAAAGTATTATGAGGAGAAAATATAGACATGAAAAAGGGAACTTGACTATACTGCTTAGGGAGGTAGATGCTGTCCTAACAGGGCAGAAGTAACAGGAATCACTTTCACAGTTGTTTATTAGGGGTGTGTGAAATGGGCTGTATTTGATTCAGATTCGGCCCAAATCAGGGACAATGATTTGATTCGTTGATTTGGATCACTGTCCCAATTTGATTTGGCTGAATACGAATCTGAAGATTTGATGCTGATTTGGAGAATCAGCAATTCAGCCATAGACATAGCTTTAAATGTTTTTTCTACATACCTTGAGGTACCAGGTGTGTCTCGTGAATGCTGCGATGGTGAGGCGGATAAAGTGTCCCACAGGAGCATGGGGGGCTTTCTGAGTGCTTGGTGGCAAACCTGGAAGTGGACTGGAAGTACTTTTGGTCCACTTCCAGGTCCGCCGCAGAGCACATGGGGGAACCCCTGCACTCTGCCACCCAGCTCGGTGATTGGCCATGGGGGAAGTCCAGGTACAGACCCAGGAGGCACTAGTCGCTGAGCCAGAAAGGTAGGGCGGGTCCCCCTCATGTTCACCAGTGGACCCAGAAGAGGACCGGAAGTACTTCTGGTCCACTTCTGGGTCCACCGCTGAATGCTCTGGGGATGCTCCCGCGGTCCCGTGGGACGCTCCATCCTCCCTAGCATCTCAGCATTCACGAGCCACCTGGTACCTTGAGGTATGTAGAAAAAAACATTTAAAGCTGTGTCTATGTCTGAATCATCGAATCTCTCTGAATTGAGTCAGAGGGTTCCTATTTGATTTGGAGATATAAAAGGGTCTCCTGATTCGATTCGGATTTGGAGATTCAGCTGCCAAATCAGGCCAAATCTCTGCTGAATCGAATCAGCGACTGAAGCTTTGCACAGCCTTATTGTTTATATATTTTCCAACATAGAACCACTGGAAAAAAATACATGAATAGCTTTGAAGACAAATGGTGCTTGAAACTTCTTCTCTAGGACTGGAACAGCAGTGCAGACAGCCCTTTTTGGAAAGTCTTCTATGAATAAACCTCATTAGAGTACTTTTTCATGTATCAGAGGCTTACTAGAAGACATAACTCACAATTATAAACAAGGCATGTGTGCCTGTGTTTGGATAAAGGAAAAGAAAACCTGGTAGATAAGCACCAAACCTCAAAGTCTCTGACTTTCCTTTCAAAAGAAGAAAATCCACATGTGTACAGCCCTTTGTCATCCACATCAGCCCTTTCTCATCAGCATACCCCAAATTATGGAACACTGGTTGGCTCTCTTCACTGTCAGTTAATTCCTGAAATCACACTTCTTCTGTGACATGTCTCATGATACATCCAGCTTAACAGAAGGGTGGAGCCAGACATACTATGAATAGGGATCCATTTGTTTTCAGACCACCCTGTACACTAGACCAGAGTTCCATTCCATTTTTATTGATGTGTCACTATTGGGCAACATTGTTTTTGGGAGACTGGTGCCTCCTGAGTCTGGGGGGCATCAGCGGCTAATCACCGACTGAGCAGGAGGGGGTCTTCCAGCAGCTGATCACCAATCCCGGAAGTGCCACCGGCAAAACTGGAAATGCCACCGGTGCTTCTCTTGGTGCCCCCACTCCACAGCCAGCGCCAATCTCAGAGGGGACACCAGCCAGCACTTCTCTCAGTGCCCCCACTCCCTGGCCGGTGAGGGCCAATCTCACGGGGGGCGCCTGTCCCCTCCTCCCCCCACAATGCCTCCCCTACATGTCGCCTATGACATCGTTCCTCATGTTTCTAAAATGCAATCCAAAACAGTACCATGACTTGAAATTGCAGGACTTGATATATGTTAGTGTCAGTAACGCATTTAGCATTAGAAAGTCATTGCCTTGGTAAAATGTCTTGTGAGCAGAAGAGAAAATCCTAGTCTCCCTCTCATACCAGAGTACTGCCTGTCTCCCTGGGCCACCAAATTAGTCTTCATCTTTCTTGACTGCATAACTTGCTTTTGTTGCCAGTGGGTTAGAGGTAGGAGGTGTTCTCAGCCATGTCTTCCCCATAGCTTGGTGTTTAGATCATTCTGGTAGGATACATGGAATGGGTTCAAATTCTCTGAAGGTGAGGAGGGTCTTATAAGCCCAGCTGCTAACGTCCTCGACAAGCACTATAAACATTACACTATTTGAGGAATAGCTGCCTTATTTTGCTCAGCAGGGAGCTGCATTTGTTTGCACATGTCTATCTGCTCAGGTCAGAAGCCTTGCTAAGATGTATGTATGCCATAAGCAGTCAGGGAAAAGTAGAATTCTGAACAGATGGAGATGTCTTAGTAAAGGTTAAAATTTCCCATTGTAATGAATGGAAGATCATGTGCCTTCAGCATAACCAAGGATCTGTCTCTGTGGTATCTAAGTGTTTTGTGTTGAATTGAATGGGAAAGATGTATTGTTCTTCAGGATGAAACAGAATGCTCCCCCAGGGTGCATGAGCTATGTACTATCTCCCTATTGAAAGCATAGGAGTACTACATGGTTACCTAAATGAAACAAAATGCCTCCCTTATTCTGATGGTAAAAACTAGGACTTTTCTGGCATCTGTGCACCTGCGTCAACTGGATAAAATAGAATTTAGTTCTAAGAGGCTATGAACAGGTGTGGCTTTTTATCTGGGAGAAAAGTGTTTTGTCTTGAATCTAAGTGTGCATTTACAAACATGTGAGCCCACTATCCTGGGGCAATTCCTACCAAAATATGTAATTAAAATGTGCTATCACTTTCTCTAAGGACATGGCATAGAGCATTTGCATGGCTGTCTTTGGCCAGCTTCCCAGGACAAGTTTGCCATTCAGTCCTCTAGGTATCTCACAATGCTCTGCTCCCAGCATCCCACAATGTTCTGCTCCCAGCTCAACCCCAGCTGCGCTTGAATGAGGCAGGCATTCTAGTGTGGGAGGAAGGGGAAGACGGTGCAGAACACTGCTTTTCTGCAAGGTGACTTAGCAGCCATTCTGTGTTCACCTCAAGATCACTATCAGAACCTGGTCTTGAACACCACCCATCCCAAACAGATGCCCTGATCTCATTGCCATGGCATGGCCCCAACAACCATTGCCAACATCATCTCCAAGCATGGTAACAACTGGAGCTGGGATGAGGTAGTGGAACTGATTGCCACCTTGAGGGGATGTGGAGAGTCAGCAGGTGCTCCCTTCCAGCCACTTCAACCAGAAAACCTTCAAAAGAATCCCTGTGGAAGTGGCAGCCCACAGGCACACCCACAGTTCACAGCAGTGCCACACAAAGTCCAAGGTCCTCCAGCAGCAGTTCATGAGGGCCCATGACACCATTTGCATGTTCAGCAGATGCAGGGCAATGTGTACGTACTACAAGGAGCTGTTTCTCATCCTTTCAGTAAACAAAATGCTCAAGTGTCTGAATGTCATAGACAGAACCCTAATTTTCCATGAATCAGATAGTAAGTCAAATAAGACCATGTTTGTGGGCCCTATTAAGCTGCGTGACCCCATGGCAACCAAAGAGAAGACGATAGAGTTGAGAGCCTTAAGGATAGTGCCATGGACATGGAGATGGACCTGAACTCAGACTGATTGCCTCCAGTCCTCTGCCTGTCACTTGACTGCACAATTGCAAACTGGTTCTCAGTCCACCCTTGCTCAGGCAAGCTCCCCAAAAATGTTTGTGTTGCTCCCAGCAAAGCTACCCTCCTCCCAACCCCAAGGTCCTAGTCAGCATGCACGGATACATGGAAACCCATTCTTGCCTGCACATAGTAAGTTTGCTTGTGCCATGGTGTGATGCACAGATCATGGTATGATGCCTCAGCTTATTGCCATGCTGTAGGTGGTGAGTGAGGTTCAGAGTAGGGACGTACATTTCAATTAAGTACCTATTTAAATTCCTCTAATGTTATCGGTTAAACAGTTAACAGATAGCTGTCTATCAAGGACCATGGCTTTATGGGGTTCTGGTGGGGCTTGCTGCTGCTGCCTGCATCTGGCTTGAACCCAGGGCTGCAGCTGAAAGCAGCTGCACAAGGGTCCACGGGGCCCCAGCTCAGCTCATTGCCCGCAGTGGGTACACAGACAACTCAGGGCAAATGGCAAGGAAGCCGCGAGGTACCCAAGCCTTCTTGCGGCAGTACAGCTCTGGCCCCTTCTGCACCATCCACCACGAGGTGCACATGCGCCTGCCACCAGCAACAAGCCAGGCCAGGGCTCTATAGGCCTTGGTGCAGCTACTTGCAGCCTCTGTATCACCTGCTGTGAGCAGCCCGGGTTCTGTGGTGGGTGGCAAGGGCCTGCCTGGAGCCTGGGCTGATCGTGGCAGGTAGCCAGGAGGCTGCAAGCAGCTCCATCAGGGTCCACAGAGCCCCATAATGGCTCATTGCCAGCAGCAGGTGCACATGCACCTCGGGGCTGGCAGCAGGGAAGGGGCCTGGGGCTGTGCTGCCACAAGAAAAATCGGGCTCCTTGCAGCTCCCCTGCCTTTCTTCTCCTTGCTTTTCCCTCTCTCCTGCCTGATCTGCTACCTGTGCTGCTTCTCTTACCCCACTTTCCCACCAGACAGCTCCCTGCCCCACCCTAAGGGATAACCAGTAAGGCATTATCATAAAATCATAGAAAATTAGGGTTGAAATGGCCTTGGGAGGTCTCCTAGTCTAACCCCCTGCTCAGAGCAGGACCATCCCCAACTAGGTCATCCCAGCCAAGGCTTCGTCTACCCGGGTCTTACAAACCTCTGAAGATGGAGAGTCCACAACCTCTCTGGGTAACCTTTTCCAGTGCTTTATTGCCCTTCTTGTAAGAAGGTTTTTCCTTGTATCTAACCTAAACTTCCCTTGTTGCAGCTTGAGACCATTGCTCCTTGTTTTGTCATCTGCCACCACTGAGAACAGTCTAGGTCCATCCTCTTTGCAACCACCCTTCAGGTAGTTGAAGGCTGCTATCAAATCCCCTTTCAGTCTTCTCTTGAATAAGCAAGCCCAGTTCCCTTAGCTTCTCCCTAAAGCAGGGATTTGGGTTTCCATTCGCTGTGGAAAAACATAGATTTTCTCCTTTAAAGGAGAAAAACACAGGAAACCATGGGTCTCCTCTGATAGGCTGCCAGAGTTCCAGCCTACAAGGGGCTGCTTGGGACTAGGAGGAGCAGGACCCAGCACACGCATGTTTGCTGGTCTCTGCTCTCTGCTCTGGCCATAGCAACCATCACCTCCTGTGCATGGCAGTTGGGACTTGGGTGCTGCTGCAAGGGGGTAGGGGGCTGGATACCTTAGTCCTTGTTCCATAGCCCTGGCAACTGGGGTTTTCCACCAGCAGGACTGGGGCCGGGGCTGCAGTTTGGGAGTGAGGGGCCCCAGCAGGGCTGGGAGGGCAGGGAACTGCAGGTCAGGAGTGAGGGGCACCAGCAGAGCTTGGGGTGTGGGTTGCAAGTGAGGGGCACTAGCAGGGCCAGGGGGCTGCAACTCAGGAGTGAGGGGCACCAGCAGGGCTGGTGGGGACTGGGGGTTGACAGTGACAGGCAATGGCTTGGGCAGGGGCAGGGCACCAGTAGGGCTGCTCAGTGATACAAAGCAGGGCAGGGAACAGCCACAGGTGGACCTGAGTTCTGGTGAGAGAAGGTGGCAGAGGGAACTCTGATTTTCTACAATAAAAAAACCAAAATGAAACACCAAAATATATATGTATTTAGAATTTATTCTAATATGATAAAGGTCTTTGTCTGTGTGTCTGTCTGTCCGTAACCCTTTTGGCCAACTGTGCAAGCACTGTCGAGGTACTTAAGGCTGTGGATTCCTTTTTCAAGAGCCAGACATGCAAAAGTCCCTTATGGTGGTGACACTCATTTAAGTCTCATTTTCCATATACCTCAAGGTGCCTAAGCCTTTTTTTACACATTAGCTGGAGCTTCAGTAATTAATTAAAGTAGTCAAATAAGTATTGAATGAGTAAAAAAAATAACACCCGCCAAATAAATTACACATCATGAGTAATAGATCTGCATTAATGAATTCCCACCAATCAAAAGTTCTTTATCTTCATATTACTCTAGTGTTAACATTGCTCCTACACTTACAAACAGCCAAATGGAGACAGATACTGCAGCATGGACAACTAAGCTTCAGGAGATTAAAGCCAACATAAAATAAAAGTTACACGGAAGTCACTCAAAGCTATCTCAGAACTGTCATGTCCACAATTAATGGTCAGTGTTATAGAATAGACAAAGGTTGTCTGAAACTGCACAGTATTGGAGTAATAGCCTTGAAAAATATATGTTGGATCTGCGCTGGGATGTGGACTTTCCCCTTGATAAATTCAAGGCTTAGAAAAAGGAGCCATCTCTCGAACAGACACATACATCGCTTCTGTCCTGAGAACACAGAGCTAAGGTAAAGATATAATATTCTTTGTAAAAAACCTGTTTAAGCAGATTTGGAAAAAAGGTTAAAAATTCCCTAGTTATTTAATTCCAACCCCATCAGAGAGTGTTCCCGTCCAAGCCAAAAGATAATGAGACCCCTAGAGCCATTATTAGAAACTGTTCAAGTTCCAGAAAGAGAGAGCTAATATTAAGGAGTGGAAGACAATGGAGGGGGAAAAAATACATTTATTTTCAGAATGGCCACCTTTTTTTGGTTGTTTTTGTTTTGCTGTGCTTTGGCTTTTGTTTATTTATTTACAATCAGACTTTGGTGTAGAAATTCTCAAGAGGAGAAGGAAGTGAAATAAATATAACCATCCACTAATAAAAAACAATGTTTGTCCTGCTGTGGGAGACCCTGCCTAGTAAGTTAACCTTTATATGCAAAGGGAGGATACACTTTTCAGGAATTTAAAGATTTCCTACAGTCTCCATTTCATCAGCTTTTAAAAAATCACACAAATAGCAGCTTTCACAAGCACAGAAAATCCACAAGCACTAGAAGGAATCCCTTACACTTCATAGCTTGGCTTGCTTGCTTTATTTTTTAATATATTATTCCAATTGAATGTACCTGTGTTTATGCTGCTTATTCATAACTTGGTAGACTATTCTTCTATCTTTTATTTAGTCTCAGATATCATTCTTTTTTAATACTTTAATTCTGACTGCTGCCTAATCCTATTATAGTTCCATCATATTCTTCAAATACTTTGCCTAGTTAAGCATGTTCATCATTAATTATTTTCCACAATGGGAGAAGAGTGAGTCAATTGTTGCTACTGTGCATGCACTGAGGGTTTATTTTTTTCTCTAAACAATTATTATTTTGTTACATTTGGGCAAAACCCAGTTAATGGAAAGCATTCCCCAATTTTTTCGGTTTTTTTGTTTCCTTAGATCCAAGGCCTTAACCACCCATAAAAATAAATTCCTCCTTTATTATTGTTACATGATTTAAAAAAAAAATCAATCCTTTTCTCTGTGTGCATATATGTTATTTGTAAGTTATGTAAAATATTGGCTATATTCTTCCAGTTTGTATATCCTTTGTAGATCCTCTCTACTTTACAAGATTGCCATTAACTGTTTCTTGACATTATATATATGTGTGTGTGTATATATATATGGATATGGATATAGATATATATGTCTTTTATTATATAGATATATATATAAGGTAGATGAATGGAAAACAACACCTTGGATGAGATTCTTGCCCCATTGAATTCAATGATATTTTCACCAATGGCACCAGTATTTAAAATAATGAATACTGTTGATGATTTCAATTGCTTGCTAGATCATTTTGATCCAAGTTAAAAATTACAGATATTTTGTTGGAGGGAGTAGGAAAGATGGTGAGAATTTATGAGTTTGGTCTTGTTTTCGTTATTATTTTCTTATTTCTGGAAAGGTATTGTAATTGTTTTAGATTTGGATAATAAACCAAACAGCCTGATTCTTCCTGAATAATTTCTAGAAAGTAATTAAACTAATAAAGTATCTCAATAATAATGGATCTCTGGACAAATGATCTATCTAGGAAAGCTATAAGGATTATAATATTTATAATACAATCCAATAAGCATGCTTAAAATGTATTGTGCCAGAATTAGATAAGAGACCAGGTTTCATTGTCTGAACATGTTGTTGTGGCTGTAACCTATTTAGCACAGCTGAAACCCTCTTGAAAAATGTTATCATACAGTAAAAGTTGCTTCTGCAGGTGATCTGGGTTCTTATAAAATATTTTTTTTCTTTTTTTTAAATCGATAGTAATCAGAAAACCATATTCTCTGTATTTGTGGGTCTCTGAGCATTTGTCAGAGATAAATGTATTTCTACATAGCCTGGAAAATAAAATACATGAAAAGTTCACTTAAGGAAAAATTCTACAATCCATACTCGTAATGGGTAGTCCACTACACTGAGATTTCAATGGGATTATTCATATAACCGAGGGCTGCTCCTCATGAATTATAACAGCAGGATTCATCAGTGTACTAATTTAAAACTAAGATTTTTGCGCTGTGCTCACATATTGTATCTAATATAGAATATTATATTAGACTGGGAAAGCCTTCAAGGTAAGGACAGTTTCTTCCTCTGGTTTTGAATCCAGTCTAATGCTGCCCTGTGGGCTGCCCTAGAGTTGTATCACAGTAAGAGTATAAATAAAGCATGCCAGGAAAAAAGACGCTGAAAAATGCATTTCACTGGAGAATCCCACAATTGAGATAAATTAATGCAGTCACAACCTGTTAAAATGGACTTAGATATCTCCACTTAGCTCTCATCCATTTGGGCATAGCAGACGAGTCTGTGCCAGATTCCTAGATTTACCTTAGCTGTTTTGTACCACACTTGTGATGCAAAGTCTTAATTGTAAGTTGATCAGAGCCATCATAGAAAGCCAGTGCATTTTGTTTTAATAACATTTGATAAACTCTGAAAGTCAAGGAGGGGGTGGTAAGTATCTTTCCCCCCACCCCGACAGCATCCAGAATCTGCAATAAAGGAGAGGATCTGCACTGAAGTCTCTTCCTTGGCACTGATTATGACACTTACCCAGGAAGCATTGGAGAGGCTCCCACAGTCATGCTCAGCAATGAAGGCTATAGCATCAGGTTTCGCAGAGCAGGAGAAATGAGGAGACGGGGACAGGGCTGTTGGGCGAGGGTAGTCCCATGGATTCTGAGATTCAACTGAATGGCATCACGCTTTGTGTTAGAGGGAGCAGCACTGGGGCTCAAAGGAGCTGCCACTGTCCCCGGTGAGATGCCTGGAGCTATATATCTAGTTTGCTGGGCATTCAGCTAGGAGCTGCAGGGAAGAGGAATGGAGCAACCAGGTATGGATGGAAATATCAATAGAGCCATTGCCATAACCATTCATAAAGTGAGGTTGAAAGAGGTGCATTGAGCCTCTTGGGCTATTGCCATAATCACTTTTCAACTGAGGGTGAAAGAGAGGTACACACAGCATACAAAGATGAAACCATCTCCATTACAGACATGGCTCCATAAAACAATGACAATGCTTAACTGCCTGAATTCAGATGCTCCACACACACACATATCCTCAGAGCTGCATCTCTAGGGAAA
>NW_005842496.1:968732-977903 GCF_000455745.1 Alligator sinensis | reverse complement strand
GCCTGCCATGAAGATAGGTCTCTTACTGAATGGGGGGTGAGGAGAGCAACCTAGTGATAGAGGATGCAAAAAAGGCTGAAGTATTCAATGCCTTTTTCACCTCTGTCTTCACAAGCAAGGTCAGCTCCCAGACTACTGCAGCTGGCAGCACAGTTTGGGGAGGAGGTGAACAGACGACAGTGGTGAAAGAACAGGGTAGAGACTATTTATTAAAAATCATGGAGCAGGTCCTCAAGGAATCCATTTCTAAACACTTAGGGAGAAGACGGTGGTTAGGAACAGTCAGCCATGAATTCAAGGGCAAGTCATACCTGAACAACCCAATTGCCTTCTATGACAAGAAGACTGGCTCCTTGGATGTGGGAAGAGCAGTGGACATGATATACCTTAATTTTAGCAAGGCATTTGATACTGTCTCCCATAACATTATTGAAAGCAAACCAAGGAAGTATGAGTTGGATGAATGGACTGTAAGGTGGATAGGAAGCTGGTTGGATCATTTGGCTCTGAAAACAGTAATCAATGGCTTTCTGTCTAGTTGGTGGCTTGTCTCTAGTGGAGTGCCCCTGGGTTTGGTTCTTGGTCCAGCTTTGTTCAGTATCTTCATCAATGACCTGGGACTGCACCCTCAGATAGTTTGCAGATGACACCCAGCTGTGGGGAGTAGTAGATACACTGGAGGGAAGGGCTATGATTCAGAGAGATTTAGACGAATTGAAGGATTGGACCAAAATAAATCACATGAGGTTCAATAAGGAAAAGTGCAAAGTCTTGCACTTAGGACGAAACAATCCCATGCACTGGTATAGGCTGGGGACCAACTGGCTAAGCATCAGCTCTGCAGAAAAAGACTTGCAGGTTACAGTGAACAATAAGTTGAATGTGAGCCACCACTGTGTCTTTGTTGCAGAAAAGGCTAACAGCAAGTATGAACTGCATTAATAGGAAAGCTGTCAGCAGATTGAGGGAAGTGATTATTCCCTTCTACATGGCACTGGTGAGACCATATCGGAAGTACTGTGTCCTGTCTTGGGGCCCCCACTACAGAAAAGATGTGGACAAAAAGGAGACAGTCCAGTGAAGGGCAAAGAAAATAGAGGACTGAGGCACATTTGGATCCTGATTTTTCTCTGTTTAAAAATCCCAAATTCTCTGATTAAAAAAAATCCAAATTCTCTTATTAAAACCCCCCAAATATTTGTTCTTTGTGATTAAAATGAAATGCTGCTGTATATATATATATAGGTATCAGTTGAACACAATGTTTTATTGATATATTTACCCTTTTAAACAGGTGGGAAGCAAATGCACAGAGCTACTACTTTGAGTTGAGGGAACCTAGGTGGAGTGATCATACAGCTCTAGTCCTACAGACCTACTGGAGAGGTCCAGAAGACTGTATTAAGAGGGGCAATAATAAAGAGCAGACATCCCTGGAGGAGGGAAGATTACACCACACACATGATGTGTGTGACCAGTGGGGTTCCTCAAGGCTCTGTCCTTGGACCTGTTTTTTTCAACATCTTCATTAACAATGTAGACGTTGGTATCAGAAGTGGACCGGCCAAGTTTGCCGATGATATCAAACTCTGGGGTAAAGCAGCCACACCTGAGGACAGGAAGGCGATCCAGACTGACCTTGACAGGCTGAGGAAATGGGCGGATAAGAACCTGATGGTGTTTAACACTGAAAAATGCAAATTTCTCCACCTTGGGAGGAAAACCCTGCAGCACGCTTATAGGCTCGGCAGTGCTACACTGGCTAGCATTACAGATGAAAGGGACTTGGGGGTCATGATTGACCACAAGATGAACATAAGCCTTCAATGTGATGATGCTGCTAGTACAGCGAGCAAAACGCTGGCATGCATCCATAGATGCTTCTCAAACAAATCCCAGGACATCATTCTCCCATTGTACTTGGCCTTGGTGAGGCCGTAGCTGGAGTACTGCGTCCAGTTTCAGGCTCCACAATTCAAAAAGGCTGTGGAGAAGCTTGAGAGAGTGCAGAAGAGAGCCACACGCATAATCAGAGGTCAGGAAAACAGACTTTATGATGAGAGGCTGAGAGCCATGGGACTCTTCAACCTGGAAAAGCTCAGGCTCAGGAGTGATCTGATGGCCACCTATAAGTTTATAAGGGGTGTTCACCAGGATTTGGGGGAACTTCCGTTTGTTCACCAGAGCACCCCAAGGGTGACAAGGTCGAACGGTTATAAACTACTGCAAGACTATTTCAGGCTGGACATAAGGAAGAATTTCTTTGCTGTCCGAGCGCCCAAGGTCTGGAATAGCCTGCCATCAGAGGTGGTTCAAGCACCTACTTTGAATGCCTTCAAGAGAAAGTAGGATGTTTATCTTGCTGGGATCCTATGACCCCAGCTGACTTCCTGCCCCTGGGGCAGGGGGCTGGACTCGATGATCTTCCGAGGTCCCTTCCAGCCCTAATGTCTATGAAATCTACAAAAGTCTATGATGGGCATGTAATGTATGTCTCTTGTTTTATTCATGCCACAACCTAAGCGTTCCATTAAGAACCTCTGAAGAGAGAGCTGTGTCTAAACATCTAGCATCTCTTCAGAATTTAGACAACTTCCTGTGGCCCTGTGTTAGACACCTGTGTGTGATTGGGTGGCTAAGTTATCCTTTCTGGTATGAATGATTGGATTCCTTTTCTTGCACAATGTGCATATAAAAGGAGTCATTCTTAAATACAATAGTCTAGATCTCAGAGTAGTCGAATAAGGAGGTAACTCAAGTTTTAATACCTGAGAGGACTCAACCCACCATTGCTTAGCAGAGTGCCATAAGCACCAGCTAAAGGCACGTGTCTCTCTTTTTGAAGCTTCTTGAAGTCCACAGGAATACAAGATTCACATAGCCAGAGAAACAGCAGAGAAAAGTGACAAAGGTAGCTCTAGCTTAGTGATGAGGATGCTCTGGTAGAGGGGGTCCTAGGTTCTGGTTCCTAGTCCAGTGATTAATTTATGTTCTTTTCATCAAATAGACATTGGCAGTGGGAGCCTAGATTGTAACTAAGCACTTTTCCTCTCTTTCTATGCTTCATGCATTCTTTACTGCACATTGAGAAAGCTTCAGTAGAAAGGTGGATGTACCCTGCCCACTTTACCCTAAGCCTGGTGGTAAGTGCACTTCCCTAGAAAATAGGGTCAAAATCTCCCCAGCCCTTCTGGCTGAAAAAAATTTTGAACTTCTCAACTCTGTACAGATGCTCTAACTAATAAGCTATTATAAGGTGGTTTCTACTTCCAGTCACATTGTTGAATGAAGGTGGCAGCCAATTGTTTTGAACCCATTGGGCATGCACAAGCAGGGATGTGTTTTTGCTGCAGCACAGCACAGCTGTGGCACACCCCTGCATGTACACTCCAGGACGCACCAAATTGTCACAGGTGAGGCAGGGGAGGTTGAGGCCAGCACCCCAGCAGCCTTACCTGGGGTCCTGGGGCCCTCCCAGGGGAGCAGCAGCTCCGATCCAGCTGCAGAGCCTGGCTGGTGGCCAGACCATGACTCTGGATGGCCAAGCACCGTTTCTGGCAGCGCACTCTGCTGCTGTGTGCACCACACTGCTTTTTTTTGCGACAGTGTTTTTGGACACCAGTATCAAATTTTGGCACCATGCTGCAAATTAGCAGTGCAGTGAACAGTTGCACATGCACTGCATACAATTTGAGGTGACCCAAACAGCTTTGAGGGGTCACAAGCCACACATGTATGCTTGTCTGGACGTGCCTATTGATGTCAATCTCTGTTAGATATCCTGAATGTACATCTATTGGATTGGGCCCTTCATGGGACTCTGGCAGAAGAACACCTAGTTTGCAAATCCTGATTGAGTGTAGCAAAGAGGTAGGTGCCAAGCCTCTCAGCCTAGCCAAGATGCGGGTAATTTTCTGCACAATGAAAGCAGAGCTTTAGGAACCGGAGGAACTATTCTGGGAGGCAGCGAGCTGTGAGTCAGGAGTGAGGGACACCATCAGGGCTGGGCGGGAGAGTCTGTGGGTTGGGAGTGACTATGCTGGTGAGGTCTGTTTGCACCCAGGGCTATTTGACACCCACAACATAATGTTAGAATTGTGGCTCATGCTCTTGGACTTAGGTCTCTAGGACTAAATCCCTCTGACTTAGGCTTCAGAATTCTTAAATAGGTACCTCGAGTCTAGAGCACAGGATCTTAACCTTATCAAAGTCACAGCACCCCTCCATCACTTTTTTAATGTAGTGGCACCCTCAGTTGAGAACCTCTGTTGGTGCTGCTTCAACTCCTCAGTTCTTCTCGACCAGATATTATTATCTCCAGGTAAAACTACCCCACTCACTTACTGCACTGCTAGCCTGGAAAGGACTGTAGCATATGTGTACCCTCCTCCTGCATTAGGTCTCTCTAATAACTCTAAAGAAGACTAGGAAAGCTGGCTTGATCTATAGCCCTTCCCAATCTGCCCCTCCCAGCTCCTATGTCTCAGAAACGGGCAGCCAGGTAGAACTGTCCTGCAACCTTTGTTTCCAGGGAGGAAGGGGAGGTGGGCCAGCAAGTTCCCCTGTCCTATCTCAGTGTAGCAGGCTTACCTTTTGGAGCTTGGGTTGAGTCCCAGGCTTGAGATTCTGCTGTTTTGACTGGTGGAGCCCATGCACCAATCAGGAGGCAGCAAGAGAAGTGAAGTCAGCCCCTTTGCTGAGGGGAGAGGAAGAGGAGCTCTGCTGGACCTGATTGTAGACTGCAACGCTGTCAGGTCTGGAAGACTTCAGGGGCAGAGCCCTGGTGAGTATAAAAGGAGCTGGGTGCCCAGCACAAGGGAGATGCGTTGGGGACAGAGAAGAGTGGGGCTTAGAAGAGCTGCTCAGCAGGGCAATACAGTAGCCTGGAACAGCCCCTGAAGACTACCATAAGCAGGGAGCAGTGGATGGCTCTAGTGGTTAGGCTCTCGTGCACAGCACGGTGTCTGGACCCTGGGAGCTGCGTGAGATGGCTCGGGTCTGCAACCTTTGGTATGTGGCCAGAAACACGGTGCTCAGAGCCGGATTTTTGGAGCCGCTTGGGCGACTCAGGTCCCCAACCTCCACATGAGGCCAGGAGCTCGGTGCAGGAGGTGCTGCAGAGGGTGAGAGACCCTGGGAGCCACTTGAGGTGGCTTGGGTCTACAGCTGCTGGCACAGGGCAGCAGCTCAGTGCAGACAATGCTGCGCAAAGGATCCGGGAGCAGACCTAGCCCCAGTGCACTGAGGTTTCTAAGAATTCCTTGTTATATTTGTAGACTGTCCCTTATAGTTTATGTGAATAAGTTGAAGTAATATTTCGTATATTAATAGAGTGATAAGGTTGCCCGATCAATATCCTTTGTTCTGGGTTGTTCTATTGTTCACTTGTATTTTTGAATAATGATCATGTGTGTATGTATGTATGTATGGTATAGAGTTTATTGTTTTGTAAATGTGCACATATGTATAATCTATGTCCTTACCCTTTAATGGTTTTGTTGTAATAATAAATTTGTATATAGTTAATTAATTTATTGACTGGGCCTGACTCTGTAGGGGACAGAGGCTGCCACTGGGCTGCAGTGTCCCTCCACAGCACACTGCCCTGCCAATAATTCCCTCAATTGTAGAGGGGAGTACAAACCCGTGTATACCTGGGCTACATTAGGATTATCAGAGAACCTTAATGTAGGAGGAATGTATGTGTGCTACAGCCCTGCATGCAGGGTAGCTTTACTTGGTTGCTGCTGCAACAGTTACATCTCAGCACCCCTGTGGGGCTCTCAAAATACCCAATTGAGAACCACTGGTCTAGAGAACAATGAAAAGAAACAGGATTAGGAACTAGATCCTAACTGACCAGTAAGGCATGTCAACAGAATGTAGGCAGAATTTAGGTACCTAAGTGACAAATAGTGAAAAAATAGTCTCTTTTAGTCGGTCAAAAATGATTTCTTACTTGTCTCCATATTGGCCTGAAAAGTTCTGTAGGTACCTAGACTTGGTCTGCAGCATACACTATGAAGCGGTCCATCCCAGTCGCCCAAGTACTTTGCTCTTAACTCTGTTCTGATCCAAATTGGCATAGGAAGCATGTATACTTTACCTAAGTCCTTGATTTCATAGGTGATGACTGCTACCACCAAACAGCTCTTTGACAGTGACAGCACACAAGCATTTCAGTAGTAAGCAGCAGTGGTAGTAGCAGCCCTCTTCTCACTAGTAAGAGATGGAAGTAGGAAAATGAATTCTAAAGCTGTCACCCAGATGGGATTCAACCTCACAACTCTTACTTCCAGAGAAAGTGCCACCAAGTTATGGACTACATGTATCCATCCCCCTCCTGTTAAAACCAGCCAACTGGGTATGCAGAGGAAAAATTCTGTTTCCCTTATTGCATCTAAATGGTATTTTTGACACTTACATACGTAGTGATTCTATTGTATTTGCACTGTGAACAGAGAAACTGAGTAGGAACAGTAGACTACACACTAGCCAGGCCAGGAACTCTGCCACCCTGCAAGGGTAAAGCCATGGTTTCCCATGTTTTTCTCCTTTGAAGAAGAATCTATTTATAAAGTTGACTGAACCGTTTTTAAAGTTTGTCCATGACCCTTTCATATATTCTTGCAACCCATTGTGGGTCGCAACCCACGGATTGAGAAATGCTGCTCTAGGTAGCCTGTTCCAATACTTGACCACCTTCACAGTTAGAAAATTCCTCCTAATCTCCAATCTAAAATTCTCTCTGCTGCATCTTGAATCCATTGCTCCTAGTCATGCACCCTACAGCCACAGAAAAAAGTCTAATCTCAATCCTCTCCATAATCACCCTTCAGATATTTGAAAACTTGTATTAAATCCTCTCTCAGTCTTATGTTCTCCAGACTAAAAAACCCTAGTTCTTTCACCCTTTCCTCATAAATCATGTTTCTAAGTATTTTTGTCACACTTTGCTGAATTCTTTTATCACTGTGCGCTGAAGTATAGGGCCCAAAACTGGACACAGTACTCCAGGTGAGGCCTCATAAGTACCGAATAAAATGGAAAAATCACTTTCCTTGACTCACAAAAGACACTCCTGTTAATAAAATCTATATCTGGGGTTTTTTTGCAGCAAGAGCACACTGTAGGCTTATATACAGCTTATCTTTGCCTGTAACTCCCAGGTCCTTTTCTATAGTAATGCAGCATAGCCAGTCATTCCATAGTCTGTATTTGAACATGTTGTTATTCTTGTCCTTGTTATATTTCATCTGATCGATTTTTTTTTTTTAGACCATTTCTCGAGTTTGTCTAGGTCATTCTTGATCCTAACCCTTCCAAACAGAGTGGCTGCAACTCTGCTCAACTTGATGTCATCCACTAAATTTCTAAATTTGCACTCAATCCCATCATCCAAATCATTAATGGAGATGTTTAACAGTATCAGAACTGGGACAGACCTCTGGGGAGCCCCACTTGGTACCTCTTCCCAACTAGAGATGTGAAGGGTTAAATAAGAAGTATATTTATACCAGTAATGCATTGCCAGTTAACAGTTAGTGCAGGTGCAGTCTGGTGGGGAAGGGTAGTGGTGCAGTGCCTCAGGTACAGAAAAATAGCAGAACAGGCAGGAGGGAGCAGTGAGGAGGAGGGAACAGGAAGAGGTGAGGGGGCTACTACCCATAGCTAGTCTGCTTCCTCTGTGCCAACATGGTGGCAGCTGGGAAAGCCCCTCGCCTGCTTCTGGTGCCCACAGCTTCATGAGAGCTGTGCTGTCCAGTGGGGCTTGCCTCTGCCTCCTCCCCCACTATTAAAGGCCCTGGGGAGCAGGTTCCAGCAGCAGCTGTGTCCAAGCAGGTCTGTGCACAGCTCTCCATGCTGCTCTGGGCGTGCAGCTGCTGTCCCTCCCCAGTGGAGGGTGGGGCAGTGTATGTTATCAGTTAACTGTTTGATCAATATAAATAGAGGAGGTTAAATGGATAATTTTTTTAACAACATTTACATCCCTACTCCTAACTAGGTATTGACCCATTGAAGACTACTTATTGAGCACAATGATCCAACCAGCATGTAACCACCTTACAGTACTTTAATCAAGGCTGTATTTCCTTAGCTTGTTAATGTGAATGGTGTGGGAGACCATGTCAAGCCTTGCTAAAGTCAAGGCATATCACATCCTCTGCTCTTTGCCCATGCACAGAGCCTGTCTTCTTATCATAAAAGGCCGAAGCATATGTGCCTTGTAAGTGCAGTCCTATCTGTGTAGACATACAGACTCCTGAGAGAGACTCTTCTGGGAGCCACTTCACTTGGCTTATTCCCAAATTATTTTTCACCCACAGTAGCCATTTTCTCTCATGTTTGCTCTGAGAGAAAAATTGTGAACATCTGTACATTTGTGGGTTCTCCTGAGAGAGCAGTGACTCTCCCAGCAGAAACTGAACATATGTATGTAGCTCCACACAGTGCAATTCAGTCTACATATGCTAGCTTATGTGCTTGCAGTGCAGAGGCAGGGCCAAGAACATCTAGGTGTATGACTATAAAACTGTTGTTCAGGCACAGCAAGGAGAGAGGTCCACCCCCAGGCTGTAAGTGGAGGGATTCTTGGAGGTGGTCCTAGCTGACCTGAGGCAAAATCCAGAACAAAAGAGGAGATGCACAGCCTTTTACACAGGTTGTCTTTCCAAGCTGAGTTGCTGCTCTTTTGCCAGGGAGAGCACACAGACTGACAGGTTTGTCCCAGGAATGACTGGGAATTAACTTCAATGAGCCATGATTAACTTAACAGCCATACACAATATTGTCCAAGAGAAAAAGTGTAGCACATTTTATCTCACATACTTCACAGATAATTACTTCCCATACCAGACAATGGACCAGTATGTCTGTAGGATTCCAGGACAAAAAGCTTTCTCTGGAGAGAAATGCAGAGTAATCCCCTTGGGAGAAGGAAGTCCTAGGTTCTGATCCCTTCCTATAAGAGATTTCATGCATTTTAAGTTGGACTGTCGTTGGTTATAAAGCAGAAGTAAACCTTCAAATTAAGAGGGGAATTAAAAGGGGTAGCTTAAAAAGGGAGGGGTTTTTTTTTCTTCTTAATGATTTATAATACATCTGGGTATTTTGCTTGATCCATGCTTTGGTCCAATCAGTTTTGTCGCCCTCTAGCTTTCTTTCCCTTTC
>NW_005842496.1:960183-968701 GCF_000455745.1 Alligator sinensis | reverse complement strand
TTCCCTATCTTGTCTCAGTGGATTTAGCCCAAACACTTAAGCATGCAAGAGTAAAGCTGAGGATATGCCATCTCACCAGTGGCAGACTGACAGCTTTCTTTTTGCCTGCTTCTCTTTCCTTACTCTTCTGTCTCAGTTATCTCCATTAGCATTATTCTCTCTTCAATAAATGTGGTTAACTTCTGTTATGATCAGTGAGCCACACATACAAAAGTTTACTGAAGTTTACTTACTAGTCATGAATGTAAATTAAAGAGTTAAATTTCTGAGGCTTGTCTATGTCCTCTTTTGAACTTTGGCTAAATCATATTATCCGGAAGCCAGATTCCGCAAGGCTACTTCAAAACCACAGGTTTGCTATAGAGCTTATTTTACAACTGTTTAACAGGCCTCCAGCTTTTGATTCTTGAGACAGAATTTCTAATCAAAACTACGCATTTTGTAAATATCACTTTTTTTAACACTCGGAATTTAAACGAAAAAAACCACTACGCTGCACAGCAGGGAAGCACTGTAACTCAAAAATCCTACTGCCTTCTTATGTGTTTCTACTGCTTTCAGAGTCCAGATAAGGTTTTATATTGTTTTTAACATATTCTAGACAGGAAGCTGCCTAATACCTTGCAGTGCTCTAGAATGCAGTATGCTTTTTTGCTGCTGTTGATGATTTTAGGTAGAAAGACGAGCATAACCTTTTATAATCCAACTTTTTATGAAATATAATTGCATCACATTCATGAGGAAAATAAGGCATTTTATGCACTGTTGTTAGCTATCATTATTTACCTGTTAAGCACCAAGAATGTGCTTAGAGCAGTAAAAGATCAAAAAATGCAGCACTCTCTGCTCTGATGAATGTACAATAGAAATAGAATAGGCAGTATTTTTTAAAGACATTTTCCTTCACTGCAAGCTGTTGTTTCAGTTTCTGTCTCCTGTTTTCAAACTGGCTGTATGCACTTATGACTTCATGGGTAGAAAGTCCGCTCACATGAACTGTAGAAGAGAAGGGGAAGAGAATTAAAAGTAAGTACTGTAATCATTTGTTCTTAGTAGACAACACCTACAGGTAAAATATAATATAGACTATACTGCTCATGTTCTTTTTTTCAAAGCAATATAAGTTGCTTGAAGAAAAAAAGATATAGTTTGATAACTCATATACAAGCAATTGTAGCTTAACCACAGAGACATTAGTTTAAACTTGTTCTCCAGTATCACCTCACAGGGGTTTGTTCTTGATCTGGTTCTATTCAATATTTTCATTAACAACTTCTATAATGTAATAGACAGTCCACAAGCTCTAACCCTTATAACTTTCAATGGATTAACTGCTTTGTTTATCCCTTTGTCTCTCTCAGAAGTGCTTAATTCCCCTAACCTTCCCTTTCCCTTTTCCTGATCCTTTGTATTTAATTTACTTCATTTCTTTGTACCCCAGTCTCTGCAACCCTATTGATTGCATCTGATGAAGTAGACTGTTACTTATGAAAGCTTATGCCTCCCTGAACAAGTTAGTTTCTAAGTTCCTACCCTGACCTGCCTTCTGCTTATTGCGTATGATGGAACAGATGATACACTTATAAAATATGCAGATAATATCAAGCTAGGAGGAGTTAAAGACAATCCAAAGATGATCAGAATTAAAACAAGATCTTAATAAATTAAAGAAATGGTCCAAAACTCAAAAATAAAAAATATGGTAAGGTAAATGTAAAATTCTATATTTAGGAAAGAGAAATCAAATACACAAATAAAGTGAAATTACAAAACCTAATAAAATAAAAATAATTAATAAATAATGAAATAAATATAAATATTAAAATAAAAATCTATTAGTACTGAAGAAAAATTGTTCAGTCTGTATAATAGATCATAAACAGGGTGATTCAATGATGTGATGATGTTGAAAAAAAAACTATGTCATTCTGAGATATATTAAGCAGGAGCATTTTATGATGAGTCACCACTGCAGTTTGGGGTGAAGCCAACCTGGCAGCTATGAGCAGGGTGACCACCTGGCTTGGCTGGGAGAGTCCTAGATTTTTGTAGCTTGTCCTGGTGTCCTGACTAGCTCATACAAATTAAAGCAAGGGTCTTGGATCGGCGCCAACCCACCTGCACATGCCAGGCCCGGCTTCTCCTGAGCAGTAGCTGAAGGTTGGGTGTGGGCTGAGCTAGACAGCACTCCTCCTACCTGGGGTGTGGGATGGGGGAAAACACTGCTGTGAGCACAGACTGCTCGCTTGTGTGCAAGTTCATGCACTCACACCCCAGTGGAGTCAGGGCCAGGGAGCAGTGACTGACACATGGAGCCCAGGTAAGGGCAGCGCTTCCTGAGCGGGGTGGGTGTGGGTCAGTTGCTGTTGGGGACCCCTGTCTGTGGGGCAGCTCCAGACTCTGGGCTTTGGGCTCTTCCCTGGAACTGAGGCCCCAGCCAGCTCTGTCCCATTTAGGCCTGGCTGCCTACACTCCCACCTTGCATTTGCATGACTGGAATAGGTATAGAGCCCAGGGCATCATCACTTCAGTGTCCTCGGGAGGCAAGATGGCAATGGGAAGCACATAGGTGGGGGGGGGGGACAGTCCCAAGGTCCTGCCAAACATCTTGTTGCCTTTATTCTCCTTGGGGATATCCCACCACATTCCCCACCTCATCGCTCTTCTGAGCTCAACCCTGGAGCTGGAAGAGGTGCTGTTTTGCTGAGGTTGGGGCAGAGTCAGTGGCAGGGGCTGCTCCTGCTTTGCTGAGATGAGGCTGCTGCTGCAGAAGGCCCCATGTGAGAGCCCAGAGCCTGAGCCATGTAGTTCAGGTTGTTTAATGGTTTCCCTGGACTGCATGCCACCAGCTTCCCAAAAGCTCAGAGAGGTTGTGGAATCCCCACCATTGGATCTTTAAAAATCTGTCTAGACAAAGCTTTGGCTGGGATGATCTAGTTGGGGCTGGTCTTGCTTTCCAACCCTTGTTTTCTGTGATTCTATGAATCCTTTTCTTAGTGCCAAGAGAGTATCCTAACAGCGTGGTTGTTTTAAAATGTTTTTAACAAGAAAGAAGGAATATCAATGAAAAAAAAAAAAAGAACTTTCAATGACTCTAAGTTCAGAATTTCCTTTGTTGAAAAAGGTGACACCAGAATGTATTACTTGTGTGCATTGTTCTACATTTTCTGTTGCTCATGGAGTCCATAGTGATACTGCAGACCATCTCCAAACAAAGCAACATAAATCTGCAATAGAAGCAGTGTCTGTGAGTGTAAAACTTATTTTGTTTTTCAAACCAAGTACTGCTGGTGACACTGAGTTTAAATGTGCAGCTGCAGAAGGTCTGCTCCCATACCATTATGTCCAACATGATCTCTCTTTCCATTCTAGTGACTGTTCATCAAAATTGATCCAAATTTTTCTTGTGCACATACAAAAGTCAAAGTATTGCATTAAATGTACTAGTCCCACAGGCAAAAGATGAACTGGTTACAGAATAGGCTGGCACAAGTTTTATCACTGTTATCAGCTGATGCATCAAACAGGAAGGCAATAAAGCTAATCCTAATATTGATTTATTTTTTAAATCCTTTAAGTGGTGTGAAAGTTAAATTATTAGACATTCATTGTCAGAGAAGAAACATTTGAAATCATCGCAAATGTTATTGAAAGTTTCATTCAGAAGCATGGGCTTGTACACAGTTGTAGGTTTCTACCAACTATGGTGGGGTCCAGCATCATGGGAAAATCAGCATTAATACAAAATTGAAAAAAAAAGTGGAACAAAGATTTACTTGGAATTGGTTGTGGGGCCCACATCATACGCAGCTGCATCCAGACAAGCTGTGAAACTTTTCCGCTAGAACTAGAAGCATTTGTAGTGAAGATATATAAATATTTTCACATTTGCACAGTTCATGTAGCTGAATTGCAAGAATTCTGTGACTGAGCTGATGTTGACTACAAAATGTTGTTTCAGCATGGTATTACACATTTTCTGTCATTACATCCAGTAATATCTTCATGAAATGTATGAGTCTTTGAAAGCATACTTCATCAATCAGCCTAAATGTCCAACTCTGATTCTTAATTTCTTTCCAAATGAATGCAGGGAATTTTAATGGCTGTTTGTGCACAGTCAGATAATTTTACACAGGCTATCCAAAGCATGGGATGATAATCTACATTAGCTTTTGAAACATCAAGAGAGTTGCAATCACTGAAGACAAAACTGGTGAACAGAAAAATGCTGAAATGTGTACCAGTTAATGCAAGAGAAGAAATTAAGTACTTAGGTGAAACAACCAAAGATTACTTGCACAGATGCCTCCTTTAGTTCTACAACTGTTTCGTAAATTATCTGACACTTTGAGAAGGTTGTTTTGGTGGTACTTTCACATTTAATTGGATGAACCTTCACCTCTGCCCTGAATGGGGTAACATTGAGATGTTATATGATTTTGTACGCAAAAGATTTGACACAGAATCATTAAGTAGGCTGATAAATGCTGGTGGCTATTTTGACAAATTTTGTGTCGTGAAGATTTATGTGAAAGGCAAACTGAAAGAATGAAGGGAGAATGATGTTCCATATGAAAACCACTGGGTTGAGATATTCAGTCATTTCAGTCGTTCTCTCATACCAACAATAATATTTGGCGTTTGGTTGAATATGCTTATTGTCTACCTGGGACATCTGGGGGAGAATGTTCTCTTATTTTGGGGACGTTAAAAAAGTCCCAGTTGCTGATATCACAGCATGGTCTGCCCACCTTGGTGGAGTGGGGAGGCTGAGAGTGAGAGGATGTATTGTCCTTGCAGCACCAGTTGGTGTTCCCACACACCCCCTTACAAAATCTTGGATGATGACAGGTGAAGAAATGTGAGCGGTCAGCTTAGTGATCCAGCAGCAAGCATCCCTCTGCCCCAGGTCATACACTTTGTTGACCTGCAGGAGCTCATGGATGGTTTCACTGAACTTGAGTTCCCCAATTGCCAGCTGTTCATGGGAGCCACATTACCATCCTTTCCCCAGTGCACCATGGCTGGGGCTTCATCAACTGTAATGGATTTTTCTCAGTGGTGAGGTAGGCAGTTCTGGACCATTGCAGCCACTTCAGCCATTGCAGCCAGGATAGAGGTAGAGTGACAGCCACTCCACTGATAACTGGGGTCCCTGCCCTGGCTTATGAAGCCTGTCACATGTTGGCTGGATGCCCACACGAAATGTTTCACCTACTTCCTCAGCAGTTGCCAAATGTTTGTGGAGTGTGCCTTTGGGTGCGACAAGGTATGCCAGAGGTCCTTGAGTACCTGCCTGGATGTCAGTAGCCACTATGTTACTGCAGTTTCATAATTCTACCTAGGTTCTGCATAATATTGGGCCAAAGGAGAGACTATTCCCAAGGCATGGGCAGTAGAACCAGAGTGCCCTGCTGCCCCCAGAGGTGATGCCACGGCACACAAACAGCCTCTGAAGACCAAGCACGAGGCATGACATGTGCTGGCAAACCACTTTATGCAACTCTGGCAGGAGGAGCAGAGTGGTACTGTGTAAAAAAGGGAGGCCAAATATATGCACACCCCCTGTGCTATTAAACTGTGTTAAAAACTATTCAGTTGAGTGATCTGTTTCCCTGCACCATTAAACTCTTCAATCCTAGAAAAATCCTGCTAAACTCTTGTCACCTTATCCAAAATCTCCTGTGGTCACTTCTAGCAGTGGTGGTAGAAAGTTATGTGCAATATAGACATTGGCAGAGATGGGGTGTGGGTTAGGAGTGCTCCTGCCTTGTAACAGAGCCGAGTTGATGGGCCAGGTCAGTAACTAACATTATTTTTCCCTCTAAGTGGAGGAATGGCTGGTAGGTGATGTGTACATTGCTGGATGAAGGAGTGATAGTTGTGTGATGAGCTTCAGGAGGGCCAGGGAGCATGGAATGGAGGTGGGTTGTGAGCCATGTCCTTGGGGTCTGCCTGTGTACTATGAACACTGTCTGGGGAAGGGATAGGAAGGGAAGAGTGCTCCCAGCTTGGAACAGAGCCCAGGAGATGGTTGCTATGCAGACTGATGGTTGCTGGGGTGTGAAATGTGAAGCAGAAAGACATACAAAAAACTAGAACTCTTGGTTCCAAAATGATACCTTTTATTAGACCAACTGGAAAATGGCAAGAAAATTGTCCTTTTCTGCAAGCTTTCGGGATCAAAGTCCCTTCATCAGGCTCTGGGAA
Source organism: Alligator sinensis (assembly GCF_000455745.1). Taxonomy (NCBI): domain Eukaryota; kingdom Metazoa; phylum Chordata; order Crocodylia; family Alligatoridae; genus Alligator; species Alligator sinensis. Next base: position 962,488 of record NW_005842496.1, on the reverse strand, counting down.
AAGTGTAGATGGTACAAGATGGTAAAAAGTCCCCATAGGTAGGAAATAAACTTCATTTTTGCACAGAGGGAGCTGAAGATGGAAGTCTGTCCCTCTGGGTCTATGAGTGCCTTTGTGAGCTGTGTTGAGTAGCTCTTTGATGTGTTTGATTCTACCTGATCCCAAAAGTTGTGGACTGAAGGGACATGTATCCCTTCCATTGAAGATGAAACTCGGGGCAGCTTAAAGGAAGGCCAGAAGGAAAGTAGGCAAGATTGGGCCTGGTTTACAGTCCAGTAAGGAGGGCAACTCCCTGGGAAAGAAAGAACCCTTGGTTCCATCCCCTTGATTACTTATGAAGTGTACATTATATAATATTTAGTTAAATGCATAATAAGCAACACTAGAATGTGTTGCCAAGATTCACTACATGCCTAACTCCTATTTAGTTGCCTAAACTCTCATTGATCTCAGCCAAGTAGGTTTGGTGTCTAAATAACTTTAGGATAAAGTCACTTACAGTATATGATGACTAATTATTAGCTTAGTCCAGTGGTTCTCAATCATTTTAGACTTCATCCATAACACTTGAGGCTCCCCTTAGAAAATGCTAACTCTTAGTTTTCACTCTTTTCACTCAACAGAATAATAGAGCAATTCTTCAGTTGCAAAGAACTCAGGAAGGCCACAGCAGGTCAGAATGTTTTTAACACTATGGGTTCCTATTTCAAATCTCTGGGCTTATCTTGAATAACGTTTGCACAGCTGACAGTGCTAACATTGCATGGCACCCTGTAGCACACTTGAAAGTATCTCAAGGCACCCCAGGGTGCTGCAGTACCCTGGTTGAGAATCACTGACCTTAATAGCATGTAATAGTGCTCAGTGAATAAGAATTGTGCAAATGTGAGATATGTGTAATATTTAAAAAAACAAAGCCAAAACTCTGGCAGTAGACTGTTGAAAAAGATTGTAAACAGATGTTCTACTGTGAAGCATAGGGAGAAACAGATTTGTAACAGTCCTTAGTCAATATTAGCAGATAGATTTAAGTCATGGGACATAGCAAAAAATGAAAACATGGTTATTTTGTAAAAATTATATTTCTACATTAGAATAGACCAGAAGTTAATGTCAGTAAGGTATTTATTAATAGCATACACTGTGGTCTTACTAATCCATTTGTTATTCAAATGCTTGAAATTTTTGTTTTCCACCATACAAAGTGAAGAAATTTGCCTTTGCAGAATTTCCTGGATTCAGCCAGTTTTGTCACACTGTCATATTTTTACATCTGTTAGAAGCACATATTGAAATATTGCCACACTATTAATCTAGTTAAAGTAATTTTGGTGTGTTATTTATATACACCACAGAATATTCTTTGGCACATCTTTAAGTCTTGCTTATTTCATCAATGGATATTACACATCCAGGCAGAGAGTATGACACACATTCTAGGAAAAGATTCTTGTGATTTTTAAATTATTAGAATAGTTTACATCACTTAGTCAAATTGAATAAAACCATAGAGAAATGATGTGTACGAAGATGATTTTAAAGGGGTTATTGTAAGAATCATAGTTACAGCTGCTACACGTTTCTATAATAAAGTGATGAGAAGTAGCTAATTGGTAAGAAAACCGATCACAATTCTAAGCTTATTAAGAGAAAGAGGATGAGTCATCAGCTACAAGAGGTGTCACAATTTACTGTGCAGAGACTGAAAATTTGTAATGAAAGAAATGATTATAGTGTTGCCATTCTTGGCCATTTTTAATGGCAGGATTGAAGAATGCAACTGAAGGAGAAAGCCCAAAAGTTATCTGAAATGACCCAGTGTGAACTTTACAAGTATTACAAATGGCATATTCAGCAGAGGGCTTTAAGTAATTAATATGCCCATGTAAGCAAGTAGCAAAATCTGTAATTTAGGTTAAAGAAGAAAAGTTTAATAGGAAACAGCTTGCCAGAAGGCCTTAGCCTAAAATTTAATTACTAATAAACTATTGGAAAACAAACACAATTATATATAGAATATATCTATGTATCCTTAGATATATTAATAATAATTAGTGAGTTATATAACTTTGTATCATTCATGTATTACTATATTGTAACTGTATTCTTATGCTAAATTTAATTATCATAGTTTCATAGTTGGTAGGGTCGGAAGGGACCTGAGCAGTTCATAAAGTCCGACCCCCTGCCATGGCAGGAAAAAGTACTGGGGACAAACAACCCCAGCAAGGTGTTCATCTAGCCTCCTTTTAAAGACCCCCAGGGTAGGAGCCAGCACCACTTTGCTTGGAAGTTGGTTCCAGGT
>NW_005842496.1:924918-959982 GCF_000455745.1 Alligator sinensis | reverse complement strand
GATGCAGTACTCCAACTGCGGCCTGACCAGTGTTGCATAGAGGGGGAGGATCACCTCCTTGGACCTCCTTGAGATGCATCTGTGGATGCATGACAAGGTACGGTTCGCCTTCCTGACCGCGTCCCCACACTGTTGACCCATGTTCATTTTGGCATCAGTAATGACTCCAAGATCCTTTTCTGCCTCTGCTCTGACGAGAAGGGAGTTTCCCAGCCTGTAGGTATGCTGCTGGTTCTTCCTCCCCAAGTGCAGTACCTTGCATTTGTCAGTGTTGAAACCCATCCTGTTCTCATCCACCCACCCCTGTAACCTGTCTAGGTCCAATTGCAGCCTATTCCTCCCTTCTAGCATGCCCACTTCTCCCCACATCTTAGGGATGCACGTCTGCGCATTTGAACAGGGTGCTTTTCACCGCCTCGTCCAAGTCACTGATGAAGATGTTGAACAGTGAAGGCCTGAGGAACGAGCTCTGAGGGACCCCACTGCCTACATCCCTCCATGTCGAATAAGACCTGTCCACCACCACTCTCTGGGTGCGGCCCTTCAGCCAGTTAGTGAGCCATTTGACTGTGTAGGTGTCGACGCCATAGTCTCCTAGTTTTTTCATGAGAATGGGGTGAAAGAATGTCGAAGGCCTTCCTAAAGTCCAGAAAGACTACGTCCACTGCTACCCCTGCATTGAAGGATTTTGTGACCTGGTCATAGAAGGCCACCAGGTTGGTCTGACAGGACCTGCCTCTAATGAACCCATGTTGGTTGCCCCTAAGCATAATCTCCCCTGCTGGCCCCTCGTGGACATGCGCCAGTATAATTCTTTCAAAAAGCTTACCCAGGATTGAGGTAAGACTGATTGGCCGATAGTTTTCTGGTTCCTCCTTCCTCCCTTTTTTGAAAATGGGAACCACATTGGCCCTTTTCCAGTCAGTTCACAACAGTTCACAACTTTAGACAGTACAAAAGAGCATGAGAAGGTAGTTTTCTTATTGTGATCATGAAGTAAGGAAAGCAAAGTAGGAAAATAATAAGGAGATATTTTTGGACAGTAAAGATATCAGACATTCTCCCTTCAGTATCACAAGAAAACAAATTTTGGTTAATTGACACCATAGGAATCACTGTAGACCTAAAGGCTGGTCCCAAGGGCCAGGTACATTATACTTTTACTAGTATAAGTGATCAAAAACTAGTCTATACCTGTAACAGAACACAGTTTGGTGCACAGAACTGGTTTAGATCCGTAACACAACAGAAGTTTGGCACGCACTCATAGGCTCATTAAACAATGGTGGAACCTGTTCTAAAATTTGCCAGCCCTGCTTCTCCCTCCCTCCCAAAGGGCAAATGTGTGTTCTGTTCGCTACTGATCTAAACTATGCCACTTACAGAAAACTGCATAACTTAGCTTGATTCTGTCATGACCCAAAAGGCATGATTGTGTGTGCGCTTCAGCACCAGAATTATCCCCGCCAAGTTGCAGAGCATTACACGGGAGTGTTTCCTGTTGCAAAGAAAAACCCCGGTGCAGGGATGAGTTTCCCGCCTTTTCTGCAGCTTCTTTTGCAAGGTGCATTGCTTGAGTTGCAAGAGGAATGCACGGTGCAAAAGAGTTTCCGCCACCGGTATGCAAATTCGTTCCCCGTGATTGGCTAGTGTTAAATTATTCACACGTGGCGGCTAGCGATTGGCCTGTTAGCCGTATAAGAGGCTTGAGCAGTTTCCGCCCAAGCCAAAGAGGACCCCCCATCCATCTCGTGGGGGCTCGGGAAACCCTGTGTGAGATCCAGAGGAGCTTGGCGGCCTGATCCACCGCCCACCTCTTCCCGTCTTCGAACGCGACTTTTATAAGACGTATTTACGATTTCTATTTTGGTGGCTCGTTCACCCAGAGCATCCGGAGCTCTGCACCGTGGAGCCTAGCAACCTCCACGAGACCGTCTGTGTTGTCTGTCTGTAACTGCAACTCAATCAAGTTTTCCAGCCTACACCACTGCCATCTCGGTGTAAGTAAACAATCTTTAAAACTACCGATACGCATCTGTGCCTAATTCCAGCTCGACGGCCTTCCCTCTCCGACCCGGCGTGCCCGGGCTGCTGGCCACAGCCCGCGTGCAGCGTGGAAAAGGGCTCGGGTCGCTCCCGGCCCGCACAGATTCCACCTTGGGCTTTTTGAATGTCTGTACTTAGCCTAGTTGTTCCAGAAAGGCAAAGAAAACTGAAACTAAACAAGCAGAAAGTGTTTGTTAGTACTAAACATAGAAATACATGGGTTTGATCAGAGAGAACTGGCAGAGGGTAAAAGGGATCCAGGAAAGACTTGCTATTTATCTTCCCCCAGTGGTTCTTACCCAGTCAGATTATACTATCCTACAATGGGCAGCCAGAAATGCCAGAGGATCTTTTTTGGCTACAGTCAAAAAAAGCTGGCCTGCAGATTTGTCCTCTGCCTCTTTTATCAGTAGCCAAACCACCAACACACCTATAATATAGGCAGCAGTGCATCTGTGGAAAGCAAAAACAGCTAAAAGAATTATGAAACTCTGGTTCTTATAATTCATTAGAAAATGGGATTATTTGCAAAATAAAAACTGTAATTTTGAAAACAGCTACATGAATTATGGAGGTAATATTTAGTTGAGTGTTTAGCAAAAAATATAAAAATTACATATGGATGATTTTTTTTTTAACTATTTGAAGGCCTTATATCTGTGATAAGAAGGTATTTTAACAGAAATACCATAGATTTGAAACGATGTCAAATTCTTAATTTCTGTATATCTTAGCTTCTTACATGGTTTTACACTATAGTTTCTCAACACTTTCTGCTCTTCAATGTCAATAATTCTGTGAGAAAGGGAAGTGCTATTATCACCATTTTCAGAGGAGGAATTGAAAAGTTGAAACAATTAGTGAGTGTCTGTATAGTACAAAGCTGTGCTGTACAGAGATATCTGAACTAGCTTGGGTACAAGAAGCAGTGTAGCACTCTGCCCAGATTAATATAACCTGTTTCATGGCAGAAGTAATGTGTCTATACCATGGGTGGGCAAAATACGGCCTGCGAGGCTATTCCATCCAGCCCGCAGGGCACCTAAAAATTTAGAAAATTAATATTTATTGGCCCATGGTTCCTGTAAAAACTGACTGGAGCCAGGGGCAGTAGGACACAGGAGAAGCCCAGCGGACTCCCACAACAGCAGGGCCCACCTGGCCCTGGCCCCCCAGCCCCAGCCCTGGCTTCTGGCTTGGGACCATGTGGCTGCCCCGGCACGGGAACCTCAGGTAAGCGGGAGGAAAGGCAGGGGAGGAGCACAGGAAAGAGGGCCAGGGGAAAAGCTGAACATGGGAAAAGTGGCCCCTCGCCTGCTCCGTGGCTGGTGCCCCACACTGTAGCTGCTCACAGCCTGCATGGGGCTGCCTGTGGGAAACTGGTCCCAAGATGGTGACCAGGGGGCACCTGTCAAGGGGCAGGGCTACCCACAACTGGGTAAGCAGCCCTCCACCCAAAATAATTGCCTTCCCCTGGTCTATACTGCTTTTAGTACCCAAGCTGGCTGACAGGAACAATAGGACTGGGTCATCCAATTCCATGTTTACAGGCAATAATTGACTCAAGGAATCCACCAAATCACTACTTCAGCTACACAAAACTACCAGGCACAATACCCAAAATGTGAACACTACCATATCCTGCCTTAAGTAAAATCAGGTGAGATTAACATGCTGAGCCAATGCCTAGGTACTGCAATGTCAGGGAAAGATTTGGTTGTTACAGGTTTAGAAGATCGTAAGAAGAGGATGATGCTCCACACAGAGGAAGGAAGATCAGACTGGGGCTGTGCCAGCCTGATCTAATGGGAAAATTCCTTCTTGACTTTTTGCTGATTTATATGGCTGTAAGCAAAAGAACAAAATCCTCTAGTTAGAAATTTCTGAGTTTTAAACACACTAGCAGAATCGATAGTGCATCCCAGTCCAAAATCGCTAGCCTTCACTGTGGCTGAGGTCCCAATGCTTCAGAGGAAGACAAAAACAAAAATAAAACCCCTAGAAACCAGTAGCTTTTTGGGGTAAAGTGAATCCTTCCTGGTCCTAGCTGCCAACCAGGAAAAGGCCAGAGCCATAGGATTGCAAGACATCTTCCACATTTCAAGGGAGCTACAAGTATACCTCAACCTGAAAACAATAAACACATGACTTCACATATCACGCATACTGACTGAGGCAGAATTTCCTGTTCTACCATACCAACTGTTCCATAAAGGTGCCCTGTCCAGCCTAAAAATAATTTGTGTTCCTGCCCCACCACCTTTCCTGGAAGACTATTCCAAAGCTTAATTTTTCTGACACTTAGAAATGACAGCCATTTACAACTGTGTAAAAGTGGATTTAATTTAAAAGACCACCGATTCAGAATGCTAGCATTTTACACCTAATATATTTATCCCTTTTCTTGCCCCACATTCAGAAGAAGCTCTTCTGGGTTCCATTTTTCTACTCACTAGTCATATCACTTTCAGAAAAGTGAAAGTGAATCTGCTAGCTTTAAGGGAAGTCAGATAAAGTTTTTCTTTATTATGTTGATTATTTTTTATTTTGCAGTTAGGGTGGGAGAGGAGTTCTGTAAGTCTTTCCCTCCTTCTAGGTGCTTTCACTAAATGAACATCAGTTCAGAAGAAGAAAAGCAATATAAAGTATTAAAACAGCTTGTGAACCAAGGAGGAAAACATTTATGTAACTGGTCCTAGAGTGATGGGAAGTATATGTTTACAGTTACCAAATTGTTGTTGTGCTGCAGTAAGGAAATCTAAGGGTCTTATCCTTAGAGAATCAGTCCCTGGTAAACTCCAACCAGTGTAGGTCTTTTAACAAATGTACAAAGGATGCTCCAGTAGTATTTCCAAGGGAGCAGCTGTTATCAGCTCACCATTATAGGAAATATTTTAAAAATAAAAGGCAACATGATACTTCTAGAAAAAAAAAAAGTATTTAGAGGTTAATTTGGTAGCTGTTACTTTATTAGGCAGTTTATAGTTTTATTTTAGTATCTATCCAAACTTAGGATTGTACTGACACATAGGTAAATAGTAGTCAGACAACTGCTAAGAAATGATATCCACTTTGTTCCATTTCTTTATTTTTTTTTAAAAACAAAAGTCTCTCAAAACTCAGATTTTCATCAGTTGCAAGCTTGTTTTGATCATTTTGGCTACATTTTGACTTCACCACAGGTAGAAAAAAGCGTTCTTTGCTCTGGACCATATAATCTAAGTAAATTGCAGACTTGTTTTTTGTGTTTTGTTATTTTCCCAATTAACTTAAACTTGGTAATCAGAGTTTGTGAAAGTCGTCACAGCATACTCTGATGCACTTGATTCATATAAACAATGTATCTGTTAGTTCCAGAAGTGCATCCCTGGTTTTAATAACATAAATAGTTATAGTACATTGGCAAATCAAATAAGATAAATAAGGTTAGCTAAATGCAAATTGTTAGAGCTTTCTTAAGAGCAAAGATTTTATTTTTCACCTGTTGCACTTGACTTATAGTTGTGAGCTTATAAATTTCTTGTATGTGCCAAACAAATAATTCAGCATCTACCTGAACAGACTCATGATAGCATAGGAGTACAACAGAATTATGCTATGTCCCCGAAATTTTAAATGGTGTTGAATTGTCTCTAGCACAGTTGTCTTGCTGTGTGCTGGAAGGGAGTGGAGACTAAATTTGCAGCTAGTGTGAAAATTTATAGGTGTTCCCAAATGAAATGACTAAATAACTAAGCTTCAGATTTTACAGTATCTGTACTCCCTAGAACCAAATGTTCCAACATTAGGAAGGTCTTCTGCTTTCTATTGCTTCTAAGGTTAAAAAAAAGTTGTCTTGCACAGTTACTGTTCATGAAGAAAAAGCTATAAAATCATAGAATTAAAGACCATATCATAATGTGTGCCCACAAGGAGCTTAATTAGGTTTTCACAGGAAAATTTGGTTCTAGCTTTTTCTAAATTTTGAGTACTTGACCTTGTAAAAAAGTCCCTTAATTATAAATTATTGTGTGTGTATAATTGCCTAGGTTTATAAGGAAAGCAAGCTAGAAAGAAACAGAAATTCTATCATGTGGCATTTTCTTCGCAGCTGTAAAGAAAAGATTGGAAAGTCAAGGTCAAGAAAAGGTAGAACTTTTAGATCCACTTGGGTGAGACAGCCTTGAGAAAAAAGTTGCCTGGTTCAAATGAAGAAAGGACCTAGAACAGGAGCTGGAAAAAAAGGTAGGAACTGAGCTTTTATACTAATGAAATATGCTACCATGATCTAATAGAACAGGAGGAGGGAGGACCTTTTTTTGGTAGGGTTGCCGCCATTAGCCCCACGTCCTCCCCAAGTGCTACTTCAATCCCCTTTTTCTGGCTAATCTGCTGCTCTGTTTTCTGCTCCCTACTCTGTACTTCCTGCTCGATCTTCTGCTCTGCTTTCTATTTCCTGCCCTATCTGCTGCTATATTCCTGTCCCCTCCCCTTTCTGCCACATGCAACACACAGAAACTGTTCTTGTCACTTACGGCACTTGTGTCACAGGTTGGCCACCGCTGTAATAGAACACAGTAATAAGACTGGAAAGTAATACCTGGCTCATCAAGTCTAATCCTCCTCTCTTTTAGGCAATTACAGTACATCATCCCATTTTAGTAGAGTTTTCATCCTGTATATGGACCAGTGTGAGGAGGTAATGAGATAAATACTTTGCAGGTGGCTTACTTGGATATACATCTGCTAAAAGAGATGGAAAATACTTTATAGATACTTTTAAAAAAGAGCTATATGGAAGATAAAACAAGATCACATTTTCTACTTTGACTGTACAAGTCAGTTCAAAAGCCACAATACTTTATCTTCATCATTTTTTTCTTACTGTAATAGCCAGGATAATAATGTTGCAGAAAGAGAGAAACCACTAAGACAAATAAAGGTATTTATCTTTAATGTTTTGTGATTGTTCTTACCCACCAGGAGGAAGATGAGATTTCTTTTACTTCTAGTCTTTTATCAGTGTGTCATGGAGAATGTTGATAGTAACAGAACTTCAAATCCCAACTTCATTTTAATCATGGCTGATGACATTGGTATAGGAGACCTGGGATGCTATGGGAACAAAACTTTAAGGTATGACAATATGCTTTGGGGAAGTAGCACTGCGTGTTAAGACTCATATATATATTATATTTGTCTTAAAAGTAAGTTAAGACATAAAAATATTTTAAATTATTTTTATTGTATACATATTAAAATATTATATTATCAGTAATATTGTATACTATATAAACATGTAATGCATGTTTAAATACATATTTAAACAACACAATGTTTACAGTTACAACAAGGTTCATTTTGCATGGATACATTAACACTATTTCTACAGCATTAGACTATTTAACTTTGTTTTCATTTTCTTTCTGTGATCATAAGGAGATGCTTAGATAAATATATTTACACCAGTAAAGAGCTCTAAATTACAAACAAAACAAAACAAAAATCAATTATAGTCCAATGAAAAAAATATGATGGATAATTTTCTTTTAACACAATTTGAAATGAAAATTGCAAACAATATATTTTGGAGCAGTCTGTAATTTTCATGGAATACGTCTGTGCATGAATTCTTTTATCATGGAAAGCTGCTGCACCTTAGCTTCTACACAGCTCTTGACAGAATGGGACCTTGATCTAATGGCAAGGAGACCAAGACAACTTGGGATCTCATTCCACTGCAGTCTTCATCCTCTCCTGCAGCCATTAAGATTATTTAATAGATTTCATAGTTTTTCAGGATTGGAACAGACCTCAGCAGATTATCAAATCCGACTCCCCATCCTTGGCAGGAAAGAGGGCTGGGGTCAGATGACCCCAGCCAGGTGTTTGTCCAGTCTCCTCTTAAAGACCTCCAAGGAAGGGGAGAGCACCAGTTCCCTTAGAAACCCATTCCGTATTCTGGTAACCCTCACTGTCAAGAAGTTCTTCCTAATGTCTAGTCTAAATCTCCTCTCTGTCAGTTTGTGACCATTGTTTCTAGTTACTCCAAGGGGTGCCTTGGTAAACAGAATATCTCCTATTCCTTGCTGCCCCTCTCCCCCTCCACCCCACCCCCCTCAGCAAATTTGTAGACAGCCAGCAAATCCCCTCTCAGCAGGCCAAAGAGATCCAGATCCCTCAACCTCTCCTCATAGGACCTATCCTGCAGGCCCCTAATCATTTCAGTGGCTCTCCTCTAGACCCTCTGAAAGCTATCCTCACCCCTCTGGAAGTGTGGCGCCCAAAACTGAATGCAGTATTCCAGCTGTGGCCTTACCAGTGCTGCATAGGGGGAAGTATCACCTCCCTAGACCTGTTCATGATGCAACTATTAATGCATGATAGAGTGCAGTTAGCTTTATTGATCATTTCATCACATTGTTGACTCATGTTCATCTTTGAGTCAACTATGACTCCAAGATCCCTTTCTGCTGCTGTGCTGCTTAGAAAGTTATATCCCCCAATCTGTATGTGTGTTGATGATTCCTTCTCCCTAGATGCAGTACTCTGCACTTATCCTTTTTAAACGGCATCCTATTTTGTTGTGCCCAATTTTCCAGCTTGTCCAAATCCACCTGAATCCTCTTCCTGCCCTCCAGTGTGTCTGCCTTGCCCCATAATTTGGTGTCATCCGTGAATTTGGATAGCGTGTTCTCTACTCCCTTGTACAAATCATTGATGATGATGTTGAACAGCGCTGGCCCAAAGACCAAGCCCTGTGGGATACCACTGCCCACATCCTTCCAGTTCGATACCTACCTGTCCACCACTGCTGTCTGGGTGCGTCCCATTAGCCAATTTGCCACGCATCTGACTGTGTAATCATCTACGTCACAGCCAGTCATTTTTTTTTATGAGACTGGGATGTGACACCATATCAAAGGCTTTTTTAAAAGCCAAGTATATGACATCCATTTCAACTCCTGCATCTATGCAGTTTGTGATCTGGTCCTAAAAAGAAACACGGTTTGTCAGGCAGGCAGGATCTACCTACTATGAATCCATACTGGTTGCCCTTCAACATTACTTTTCCTGCTGGACTCACACAAATGTATTCCTTAACAATTTTTTCAAAGGTTTTCCCAACGATGGAGGTGAGAATAACCAGTCTATAGTTACCTGGATCTTCCTGCTTCCCCTTTTTGAAAATAGGGACTACATTGGCCCTTTTCCAGTCCCCTGGGACCTGCCCCGAGTGCTCAAACAGTTTTGTCAGTGGTTCTGCTATGACACCGGCCAATTCTTTCAGCACCCTTGGATGAAGATCATCTGGGCCTACTGACTTGAACACAGTAAGCCACCTTCCAAGTGTCCCTTCACTAGGTCGACACTAACCGTTGGTGGGCCGGTGTCTCCCATGTGCCTGTCTATCGTCCAGTTTGGTAATATGTCTTATCTGTGTTCAGGAATACCGATGCAAAAAACTCATTGAAGAGCTCATCTTTGTCCCTCCTCTCTGTCACTAATTGCTCTAGCCTGTCTATAGGGGTCCTTTGTTACCCTGCACTCTCTTTTTGCTCCCTATATACCTGAAAAAGGGCTTTTTGTTGTCCTTAATTTTTGTTGACAGCCTGAGTTCCACTGCTGCTTTGGCCTTTCTTACTAAATACCTGCAAGTGTGAACCAAATAGGTATATTCCTCCTTGGTGGCTACCCCCTGCTTCCACAGGATGTATACCTCTTTTTTCATCCCTAGGCTTTCCTGGATTTCCCTGTTCAGCCAAGAGGGTTTCCTGGCCCCCTTGCCATCCTTTATGTGTAGTGGGTGGCAATAATTATAATATCCTCTTCTGTTTGTTCCACTGTTGAGGACATGTAGACCCAGGGCTAGGGACTAGGCATGCTTATTATAGTGGTGACTTCTATTTGCCATGTTACTCTACCATCAAAGGATATATGTGGCTTTTCAGGATAGAAAGCATTGCCATCTGCTGTCCTCACCACATCCTGCTGGTGCTCCTGCTGCTTGGTCTGTGACTGCTTATTCATCAGAGTTATATTCATCAGTTACCCCTGCTTATTTCACAGCTAACCTTCCCTGAAGGTCATTCCACTATTTGCTACCTGTGGATGTTCAGGGTAGCATTACAGCTCTGCCCCGCATTTTATCTAATGACTTTTAAAAGCAATGGACAGTGGTTCAGCATAAAAAGGAACACTGAGGAAGGCCTGAGAAAATGCTTATTCTGTAGTATAGATGTTTTATCACTTTGCCAGGAAGTCAGCAAAAAATGCAGGTTCAAACCTCAGCTGGGTGAAACAGCTCTAAAACCAATTTCTGTGGCTTCCTGGGAAAGTTCCCTAGCTACTTACTAGTGGGACTAAAACATGGAAAGGCCCTCTCCCTCCCCCCACCATGGCAATATTTTTTCCCTAGATTTATCCTGCAGTACACTCATAAGTGCCCAGCCAGTATGTAGCATACTGCACAAGCACAGTCTAAGCACTCATGCTGATGGGTCTACAATCCAGAGTCCAATGCAGTGGCCAGGTACATAGCTAGCATACTGTCATTGAGGAGCAGAACAGAAAATAGAATTCCACCTTAAGTGACTAGACCTGGCCTACTACACATGCTCAGAAGCAATTTAATACAACCATATAGGCACAAAATTTCATTCAATGGAGAACAAGGGCTCCTATTACTTTAAGAATAAAGGTACAGCCCAGGGCCACTTGTGCACATGATAAAATTGCCTTTTTTAGCAGTTTAATTGCCCTTTTATTGCAGTTTAATTACATCACGTTACATATGTGATGGCATATTGTGGTTTAATTTTGTCACAATGTACATGTGTAGTGGCATATTGTGCTGTAAATGATGTTGTTATGTTATTTACAGTGCAATATGCCACTGAACATGTACATTAAGCAGCAGGAGGGTGACTGGGCAATGTTCCCTCTAAGGAGTAGTGGTCCATGAGTGTGCCACTTAGGTCCGTGAGCACGCCGCTCCGCTCCCGCCTCCCCCTTTTGGCACAGTCCACCGGTAAGTGTCCCATAGTAAGTGTCCAGATGGGAGTGGGCAGGGTTCAACCACCACCCTTCTCTATGCCAACTGCTGCCCAGAGTAGTGTAGTGGAGTGCTGTGGCTCAGCCATGGGCCAGACACAATCAATTGATAGAACTGAAAGGGAGGTACCAGGGCTGATGCGGGACACTTACCGAAGGTAAGCTCCTCACTCCTCACACGGGGTAGGCAGTGGCTCCTCCCCGAAGTGAGGCAAGGCAGGGATGGGGGCTGGGGCTGAGGCTGGGGCTGGAGGCTAGCATGGGTTCTGCCGGCTCCAGGGAACTGCTCCGCAGGCTCTGCCAGCTCTGGGGAACTGTGCCACTCTCCAGCCCTGATGCCATGTGCTTTCTCGCTCCCCAAGGCAATGCAGGGGTGTGGAGCAGTTCCCCAGAGCCAGCAGAGCCCAAGCCAGCCCCCATCTCCGCCTCGCCTTGTCTCAGGGAGGAGCCACTGCCTGCCCTGCATGAGGAGTGAGGAGCTTACCTTCGGTAATTGTCCCATACTGGCCCTGGTGCCTCCGCCACACTCCGCGCCCAGCTTCTCTCCAGGCGGGTGTGCAGCATTAAAAAGTTGGCACGTGGCAAGGTTTTTAATCGTGCATGGCCGCACATGCGCGCAGCTTAGAGGAAACCTTGTGACTGTGTGTGCTGGCAGCTGGAGAAGGTGGCAGGGATGGTGCAGTGGACACTGGAAGCCCGCTAAACCCAAGCTTGTGCAAGCCCCCCCCGGGCTTGCAGCACTCCATGCACTGTCCTCCACCACCTTGTCTGACTGCCAGCCCACCCAACCGTCCTCCTGCTGCCTCCCTTTGCTGCCCCAGGGGTAAGCTGGGTGTGTTGGTGGCTGGAGAAGACACTGGGGACAGTGCATGGGGAGCTGGAAGCCCAGCAGGAGGGCTCAGGGATGGATGTATTGCTCCAATTTCTTATATAGTAAACTAAAATATATATTGGGTGACTGGTGCCACACATGCCCCCCCAGCAACCAGGGGGAGGTCCCCCCACAGCCGATTGCACCAACAGTGGGGGAGGGGGGATCCCATGGCTGATCACACTCACCTGGAAGCAGCTGCTTCACCCGGCACTGGAAGCGGCCACTTCATTCAGTGCTCCCACACCTTGACCAGTGCTCACAGAGGGGGCACCAGCACTCCTGCCTGCCCCCCGTGCCCATCGCCTAAGTAGGGAACAGTGCATGACAGGGGGTGCACCGGGACTTTCAGGGGGTACACGTACACCGTTACGTAGCAAACTAGAATACATCCCAATATATATTTTAATTTACTTATGTAACAAATTGCAGCAATGCATCCAAACCCGATCCCTCCTGCTGGGCTTCCAGCTCCCCATGCACCATTCCCAGTGCCATCTCCAGCTGTCAACACACCCATCTTATCCCTGGGGCAGCACAGGGAGGCAGCAGGAGAGTGGGCTGGTGGTCAAAGAAGGTGGTGGAGGACAGTGCATGGAGCACTGGAAGCCTGGGGGGGGCTGGCAGAAGCTTTAGCTTAGCGGTTTTCCAGCGTCCAGTGCACCATCCCTGCTACCTTCTTCGACTGCCAGCATATCCTGTCACCCTCCTGCCACCTTCCCAGCAGCGTCTGAGTTGTGGGGGGCCTGGTCCTTTCCTCCACAGTGGCAGCGGCCCCTAGGACTGCCCAGGTGGGCTGTTATTGGGCTGGGTGCTGCCCCAACTTGGAGCCAGCACCCATCCTGTTAGCAACCCACTCGGCTGACCCCAGGGGGAGTGGTTGCCATGGAGATAAGGACTGGGGCCCCCTGCAGCTCGGGCTGCTTGGCCCACTGGCAGCTTGCTCCTCTGGGGGAAAAAAAAAGCGGCAAGGGGCCCAAGCCTTTTTTGGTTTTTTGGTTTTTGACGGATTCTACCCACAGCCTTAGGGCAAGCTGCCAGCATCATCTGAGCCGCAGGGGGCTCCAGTCCTTTCCTCCATGGTGGCAACATCCCCCAGGTGCTGGTTCCAAGCAGCTCAGGGCCCAGAGTCAGATCGCCCCCCTGGCCACGAGAAGGCTCTGCCAAAAAAAAAAAAAAGAATCAGGCCCCTCACTGTAACAGTGATGAAACCCCTAAATTGAAACGGTGGGTTTTTAATTGTAACAATTAAAAACCCAACAATTAAAACCCCACCATTTCAATTTAGGGAGAACTAAGTCCATGTCACACGTACAAGTGGCCTAGCAAATATTCATGCAGCACAGAAAAGGACTACTAGAGTCATTCTGCAAACTACAGGCACTAGTGTACAAGACTGCAGATTTAGGGAAATTAGCAGCACGCGGGCTGCTTGTCAGGAATGCAGGTCATGACTGGGAGTGGGAGGAGAAAGGAGCCACATAACCTTGAGCCAAGGGCTTGGGATTCAGTCTAGTCCTGACCTCAGGTAGAAAAAGAGCTCCTGTCAGCCTGAGCTGTTAAAGAGAAGGTGCAGGGAAGGAACTCAAAAGCAGTGGTTCTTAACCAGGGTGCTATGACACCCTGAGGTGCCTTGAGATCCTTTCAAGGATGCCCCAGGGTGCCACACAGTGTTAGCACTGTTTGGTTTACAAACATGTTTCTCAAGATAAACCCAAAGATTTCAAATGGAAATCCACAGCTGTGTTTTTTGGGGGTCTTTTTTAGTTCCTTGCAACAGAAAAACAGCTTTCTTATTTCTCTGTAGTCAAAAAGAGAGTGAAAACTAAGAGCTTGAATTTTGCAAAGGCATCCAAGCCTATCCTTGAGTCTAAAAAATGTTGAGAGCTGCTGCTTTAAAGCCTGGGAGGGCACTAGCTAAGTGGGGATGAATCTAATGAGGCCAGAGCAGAGTCCAGACATGGTCAGCTTAAAATAGGGAAGCAGGGCAATTTATCCACTGAACAAGCGCTACTTGCAGCAAGCCCAAAGCTGTGCCTGTCCTAGCTGGATGAGTGAGGGAGTTGGGCCAGCCAGTCCCCTGAAACCATAGGCAATAGGCCCCACCTGCTCCACCCCTTAAAAGCCAGGCCCAGCCTCCAGTATCCTTGGCCAGGCAAAAGTTAAAGTCCTTGGTCCTGACCCTTTGTGTGCTTCTTGCTGACTCTGAATTTTTAATTCGAGCTTCTAATTCTGGTAGGACCATTGGCACCCCTCATTCTGGTTTGACCTCTGGCTTTTGGTTTGTCATCCTAGTGGACCCTCAGCTTATCTTTTCTCAGGCTCCAGCTTTTTACCCCTGTCAGTCTTGACTTCAGCTACAGTTCCTGGTTCCAGTTTCAGTGCAAGGCCCCTCCATAACCCTTCCTCTGCAACCCCCACCCCTCCCCCAGCTCATGGGAAGCCAACCTGGATTGCACCTGTACTTCAGGTGCTTAACCACTAGGTCAGCCAATCCACACCCAATCCCTAACAGTTTCCTGGACTATCCTTTTCAGATCTGCAGGACAGAACCCAGGAGTGGGAGTATGAATCCCACTCTGCCTTCATAGGCCCCAGAAGCTCCTGAATCCCAGGAAGTGATCACCCATTTTCCAGCAGGCAGTTCAGGGGATCCAAGCCCTTGTTGAACAACTGCAGGGGATGAAAAAACAGGACGAGTTAGGCTGCCTGGAGGAGGCCCAGGCTAGAGCCTGGTAAATGCTGAGAAAGAATCTCCAAAATGAGAATGAAACCCTCAGGCAGCAGTGGGACTCGCCTCTGGTGGCAGGGGCCATAGATGAGCCCAAAGTCCTGCTCCCTGAGTGTTCCCTGGGGATCCAAAGACATTTTGGAGATTTCTAAATCTATGCCACCTGCTGTTTATGCTGTGCCTCCATACCCAACCCACAATCCAGGCCAAGGTGGAACTGATCATTAACCTACTTGCAGGTAGCATCCTGACCTGGATATCCCCACTTCTAGAGACCTCCAGTCCTCTTCTGAAAGACTTGGACAGATATTGAAATGCAACATCCTTTGTGTACTCAAACCCCATCAGCAGGCAGAGCTGATTCAGGGAGATCCCACATGTCAGAGACAGAAGAACTGGCAATAAGCAGCAAACTTCTGCTTGTATTGTGGAGCACAAGGCCATTTTGAAGCCACTTGTCCCACCAAGTGCAGGTGGGGACCCACTGCCAGGAAACTGAGGCGTCCAGCTGGGGTAAAGGGATGTTGACAGGGCAGTTAGGTTAGCATGAGGTTAGCCTTGTATCAGGCTTCCCTAATCCTGGGCAGCACCTTAGCTATTAGGTTGTTGGGCAAAATGTTGGTGTCACCCATACTTTACAATCAAGTCCATGCTGCTTTATGTGCATCTTCCTGTGCAAAATAGGATTGGTTTCTGGGACACACCAGGGGAACCTTGGAAAATGCCTAAGGAGTGCCTTAGAAATACATACAATTACCATTTTGAGCCTTGATGCATTTTTTTGAGAAAAGCAGAAACTGTTGCTTGAGTTGAAACGGGACCCGAGCATAAGTCTTTTAAAATCAGATGATGATTTTTCTTAGGTTTCAGGGAGAATCATGTATGGTATCCAAGATTTATCTCAGAAACTTTAGATATTGTTGTTCTATGAGCTTTGATTTTACTATTTACTTATTTTAAGCTAAAGCAACACAGTCTAGATGGAGCATTTGTAAAGAGGATATATAACTGGTTGGATCATCATGATCAAGGAGTAGTCATCAATGGTTCAATGTCTGCTTGGGAGGGGTTATTAAATTGTGTTTCCCAGATGGTTGTATTGGGTCTGGTACCATTTAGTATCTTCATTAATAATTTGAAGGGTGGGACTAATTAGCAAATTTGCAGATGACACCAAACTGGTTGGAGTTGCAAATATTTTGAGATTAGGATTAAAGATTCCAGATGACCTGTATGAAATGTAAAAATGGTCCAAAACAAATTAAATTTAGTAAGTACAAGTTCAAAATCCTGCACTTAAGAAGGAACAATCAAATATAGAAATACAAATTGGGAAATGACTGGCAAGGCTACAGCGCTGTAGAAAAGGACCCAAGAGATATTAGTGGACCATAAAATGAATATAATCCAACAGTGTGCTCTTTTTGCAAAGAAAGCCAGTACCATGCTTGGGTTGCATTAACAAGAGTATCACTTGAAAGGCAAGGGCTATGCTTCTTCCACTTTATTCAGTATTAGTGAGGCCTCACTGGTTCCATTTTGGGTCACCACACTTCTTAGAAAGACATAGACAACCTGGAAAGAATCCAGAAGAGAACAGGAAATAATTAGTGATCTAGGAAATGTGACTTAAACAAGAAAAGGTTGAAAGAGCTCAAATTATTTATTTTTTAGAAGAGGAGGCTGAAGGAGGATTTGATAATATTCTTCAAATACTTGAGGTATAGCTATAAAAAAAAAAAAAAAAAAAGAGGGTGATAGATTATTCCATGTGGCTGCAGGGGATAGGAAGTATTAATTTTAAATCACAGCAAGGGAGATGTAGATTGGGTATTAGAAAGACATTTCTCTCTATTTGGGTGACTAAGCATTGGAACAAATCACACAGAGTTTATGGAGTTTCTGCCTTGGAAGTCCTTTAAGTGTACATTAGACAAACACTTGTCTAGAACTGTATAGGCAGGGATTCTTCTGTCTGAGCAGAGGTTGGACTAGATGACCTCCTGTGATCCCTTCCAGCCCTACTTTTCTGTGATTCTATCATTTCAGTTTTCAAGTAATCAAAATAATTTGTTACATTATCTTCCTCCAGGACTCCCAACATTGATAAGTTAGCTAAAGGAGGAGTGATATTCACTCAGCATATAGCAGCATCTCCACTCTGTACCCCAAGCAGGGCAGCTTTTTTGACAGGCCGATACCCAATCAGATCAGGTAAAATACATTGTATTATTATTTATCATTCTTTGAACTACATTTTCTGGTGTCTCTGTTTCAGCGTGGGTTTGTTTTCTTGGGGTCAGGGCAGTGTCCACTAAGTCTCAGTGCTGGGTATGCCTGGTCAACATTTAGAATTCTATTTTAGCCAAAGAAGTTTGGTTGTTTCAAAATACATTGTTCTGCATCAGAACAAAAACTAGAAATTGTGAAATTTCCCATAGAAAAGGAATCTTATAAAAGGTTGAGGGGAAAGCTTAGTATTTTGATTTGATTTTTTCCAAAATGAATCATAGCAGCCAGCAACCCAAATTCCTGGGATTCCTGACCCTGCCCTAACTTCTAGTGATTCTCTCTCTCTCATCACCTACTCCAGAGTTGGATCCAGGGCCAGCCTAGAGAAGCAGATGCAGCCCAGAGATTCCCAGCTTGGCAAAGGAGTTCCCCAGAGTCAGGGAAGTTCCCTATCATGTATTGGGAAACAAGGAATCCTTAGTACCCCAGCTTGAATTAGGTTTTATGGTTCCTGGGCTTCCAAGTTCATAGCGAAGACCTTGGAAGCCCTGGAGGTCCCAACTCTAAGGCAGTCATTGTGTTGTGGCTTCCCCAGAGCCATAGAATCCAGAGATGTTCCTACCTTGTGCTCCAAGAAAGATTGCCCATGACTGAGAATTTTCCACCAATCTACCCACTTGTGTCCAGTAGATGTATTCCAAGGTTCATATGTTAGCAGAAAATGGTTCAGCACAGCCCCAAGAGCATGCCCTGCTACCTTGCACTGTGTTCAGATCACCACCCTTCTCAGGTTTCCAAAGGAACCATGCCTAGTAGCCAAGGTTCTCCAATATCTATGCATATGTTTTAGCAGAACGTTGTCAAGGCTAATGTTTCTATGAAACTTTTTATCTTTAACTCATCAGGATTTTCTAGTCTTCTTTCCATGTACATCTCTGCCATGTTTTCCTTCTTGCACTGTAAGAAGGATTCTATATACATGCAACTTTGTCACAATTCCTGCTTTTAAAATGCTTTATCCATCTACAGCCTGATAAGGTTTTTTTGGGATGGTTAACCGTATAACCTTAACATTCTATTAACATACTCTTTAGCAAAGAACATCATACATTAAATCACATTGCTTGTTCATTAGCAATAATGCATTTCCTGTTCTTGCTTCTGGGAATAAAAGCAAAGCAAGTCTCTGGGTTCTGCTTAATATGTTCCTGTTCATTCAAATCAAATAACAAGCTGCAGCATCAGTTGATAGAATTTGTGGGGTTCTTCCATTAGGCTCTATTTCAAAGAGAAACCAATATTTAAGTATTATAGGATGTGCCACAAGCAGGTCATTTGCCACTGTTACACTTGTTTTTATTTCTGAAAACCTGGTTTGTTGAGCTGAAATTTGATCTGCCCAGAGTCTCATTTAATAACTTTATATATATCTACAAAATAGTAAGTGGACTTTTAATTAAATGTATAGAAGCTTCAAAATGGGGAGAAGTTGCAAACAGCAGAGACACAAAAGTGGACACAGAATAAATACAGAAGATCTCTGAATCATTAGATCCACGGTGGCCAAACTACAGCTCGCGAGCTACATGTGGCTCACCAGCACAGTACTTGTTGCTCTTGCCCCGCTACTTGCCCCTGCCCACTTCTCCAGGGACTGCTGTTTCAGGCACAGGGAAAGCCAGAGCAACTTGACGCTCAGCACCCTCCCCACTCTCTCACCGCGTAGTTCATCACACCCTGACCCCGGTCTCTCACTGGGTTGCTCAGCACCTCGTAGCACCCTGCCCCTCCGCTCTCTCACTGGGTTGCAACCCCACTTCCCCTCCCCAAGCTGTTGAGCTTAATGTGGAGGATCAGGTGTGGCTCCCAGCGTGAGTAACTCCGGCCACCCCTGCATTAGATGCATGGTTAGAAAGTAATTAAGTGAGATTCAACTTGGAAAAAAAAGTTCAGGCTAATAGACCTGAAGAAAAATAATCCAAAACACAAATATTCAACAAAAGGGAAAAACATGGAGGACAGCAGCAATGGTTAAAACATGTTTTTAGTTGCTGGCAGTCAAAGCAGCTTCAGTAATGCCAATAGGATTGCATTGATTTACGCCACATGACAACCTGTTATCTTAAATACTTATTCAAAAATCTGCTTTTTTAGATGACTAAAAGTACCTGTCATTTGAGTAGTGACTTATAGATATTTCTAAGTGTTTTAAAATCTCAGATACAACTGCGCTCCACAGTATTCCTTTTACAATGAGGCACAAAGATGCTATATTATGTTACCAGGGGGTTGGTTGTAGCTGCGTTGGTTTAAGGACATAGACAGACAAGAAACATAAATATGCCAGAAGAAGAAATATAAAACCTGCCAACATATCTCCACCACCCCCACAATAACTACACCATCAGAACCATCACCACTGATCCTCACTGCCACAAGGTTGCATTTTCACACACCTGCATTTTGCACATTGGCTTCTATTCCATCCAGGAGAGCGGATAGACCAGACTCTCTTTATGCCTGAAGGGTGTTAGCGCCCAAAAGCTTGCAAAGAACAATTTTTCCAACTATTTAGTTGATCTCATAATATGACAAGGTTCTTTGGGTAAATGTGATATCTTTTATGTTACCCAAATTCATACAAGTCAATAGCAGTTCTGGGAATAGAACCTTGAAGTGTTGATCTTCAGGTCATCAGTTTAATGCTCACTCACTCTGATAAGCAGCAATTAATTAGGCAAGCCAAATGCTCCCCTAATGTACTTGGATGCATCATAGTATGAACTACAAAGAGAGATGTTCCTGCTTCTATGATACCAGTAATCATTTGATTTTTTTTTATGTGCATTTTTATACTTTTTAATAAATCATCCAACTGAAACAGACTTGTTTCTCATTTACATTTCTTAGCAGTCAGTAGTAAAATGTTTTTCCAGTGTCACCATTTAAAAAAACAAAAAACAAAAACAAACATAATGGACGAAACTTTTTTTCCCTCTTTATTATCCCCTTATAATCTTTTTTTTTTTTCTTTAGGAATGGCTGCATTGTCACAGATTGGCGTCTTCTTATTTTCTGCCTCTTCTGGTGGGCTTCCTTCTGAAGAAATAACTTTTGCCAAACTTGTGAAGCAGAAGGGTTATTCTACAGCCTTAATAGGTACAGTTACACACACACACACACACACACACACACACACACTTGTTTAAAATCAAAGGACCCTTCCAGATATGCAGGTAAATAAATGATAGAGTCTGATGAGCAATCCACACAATTATGCATCCTGCCATGCCACATGTACATGGCAATAGTGCGACTGTGAGACTGATCATCTGATCCCGCTGTGCCTTATTGCTGGGGCAGGGTAAGGCCAGGATCATAATCCCAAATTACCCCTGCACCAGCAAGTAGCAAGATCCCTGTAACAGGTACCTGCTCTGGGCCGACACAAATGTGGCCCGCACCCCTGTTCCTGGGGCAACCGCCTGCCTACTCATCTGCCATGCCTTGTTCTTAATTGATTAAATCAGTGTTGATTAGCAGGAGGCTGCCCTTGTACTGTCCCGCTGCTAGGGGGCGCTATCTGCAGCTCCGTTTCCTCCCCTACACCGCAGTCCACACCTCACCAATGGAATAGTTGTTGGCTCAGGTCTATCACTGTTTGGCCCCTTCCTGTTCTCTCTAGGCCTTCCTTCCTTAGATGCACGCTCCCTCCGGTGCTAGGGCTCTCCCCCGCCCTATCTCACTCTGCACCCTCTTCTCCGGGGCCTTATCTACAATGCTGCCCCCTCTCTGGGGCCTTCTCTGTGATGCTACGCCCTCTCCTGGGCTTACCTCAGCCGCACTGGGGCTTCCCAATAATGCTGCCCTCTCCTGGGGTTCTCCTTGCCCTCACTAGGGCTTCTCAATAATGAATGCGACCCTCTCCTGGGGCTCTCCGTGCCCACACTGGGGCTCCTTAATAATGCTGCCCCCTATCTGGGGCTCACTGTGCCCACACTTGGGCTTCCCAGTAAGGTTACCCCCTATCTGGGCTCACCATGCCCACACTTGGGCTCCTTAAGAATGCTGCCCCCTCTCTGGGGCTCACCATGCCCACACTGGGGCTCCTCCATCAGGCTGCCCCCTCCTATCTGGGGCTTACCATACCCAACTTGGACTTCCCAGTAAGGCTGCCCCCTCTCTGGGGCTCTCCGGAAACTGCCCTCTCCTGGGGCTGGGGTCTATGTACCCTGTACACTGTGCCCTTACTGGCGCTGGGGTCCCCACGCTACTGTGGGTTCCCTATGAGTCCTCCTCCAACCCCTAATAGCCTCACTCAAACCAGCAGTGTAACAAACAGCAACATAAGCTCCAGCCTTCTGGCTATAACTTAAACATAAGCCACCTGGCTATAACAACATTGCTCAAGCATCTTAGAGCTGCCGTAAGCTGTACCTGTGGTCAGGCTTCTTCCTGCATCTTGGCTTAGATAGCTCCTACCTCTCTGGCTGCTGGCAAGGAACTGACTCTGGTTCCAGCCTCTAGGGTTTATAAGGGAACCAGGCCCTGCCCCCTCTGGTCAGCTGACCTTCTTTGGTTGCCCCAGCAACCCACAGCTGAGCACCTTAGTCACTGCTAGGGCTCCCTCCCTAGCAGTTTCCCCTCTTCAGGAGCAGGGCACCTCCGTGCCCTGTGACAATCCCACAGCTAGGAGTCCCATTATCTGATCCAGGCTCCTATCTGCAGGGATGTACCTGGCCACCCATTCAATTAATGGTGTGACAGGGACAAATTTATTACACGACAAAGTTAATACACAATTTTTGTGGAATGGCTTTGTGGCTTATTTTTTGTTTTATGATGCCATTAATTGTTTTAACATAGACTGGGTTACAATTTAAGATGTGCTTAGCTGGGTAGTCACATATTAAATATAACATGTGACAGTGGCCAAAATCACACTAACTTTCTATAGCTCACATTGTATTAATCGACACATTACATTTTCCTACATAATGCAACAAATTTGCTCTTATAGGAGACCTGAGCATATTCAGAGAAAATGCATGCATATACAAAGCACTTAACAACTTGGCTACCTCTTAGTTTGTATTGAAGTAATGCATGGGAGTCCAAATCATGGTTCTGAGACCCATTTTAGAAGGTTCTGTTGCCTAAACCAGGACAGGATACTTTTAACATAGCCAATTCTGATACATCTGTAAGTATAGAAATAATACAGGGTTATAAATCAATCATTTATTATTTTGAAGTGTATAAAATTAAAATATTTTGAAGTGTACTTTAATAATTTGGCAACTGAGGCACTTAGGTTGGGAGGTTTTTTCTGAACTGAGCACATTGAACTTATGGCAATTTTTATTCTAAAGACTCTACTATTTATTTACCAATTGGCAATTTTACAATTTTTAGAAATATCCACTAACTTGAGTTAATGTGATTTCTGGATTCACAACAAATGCCTGAGTTTCACAAGCAAAGTGGTATAGGTTGGAATTACAGATTCTCAGCACCTACAAAAATTAAGCCTGAAATACTGCAGCTTGTAAGGGATAAATACCTTCATCTTTGATATTTTTTAAAGTATGGTGCAATGTTCTAACAAACTCAGAACAGGGAGCTGGTCAGATATGTTCTATAATCTATGTAGAAAAAATGTACCATTGGTACCATTCAGAGATATTCACTAACTTTAACCTGAGTTTAAATCTCAGCACTCCATATACAGTTTAAGGCTGGCTGAATTAAGTTTATTTTTCTGTTTGTAATAAAACCAGCCAATCTAATAGAGCTCATTTTATGGAAATGATTTACCAAATGCTTACTCTTCTTAACTGCTTTCACTGCAACATGACAACCTGTCAGGTCTCCAGATCTGCATGAGGTTATAATGAGATATTTCCTCCAAGTACCTAAATGATAACCTATGAAACCAGGAGATGTGGTATTACCATACCCTTAGAGTATAATGATGCTTTCAAAAAATGAAGGGGAACCTTCAAACTAAGGATGAAGCATGTGTCAATGAAACAAGAAAAATGCTGTATATTGGATGTAAAGATAGGCAGATTTCACCTGCCCTTCCTTTGCTTATATTCTCATCTAATCATCTTGCTACCTCAGGGAGACTTTGCTTGGTTTAATCTAGCTCAGCAGTTCCCAAACATTAATTGTCACATCCTCCACTTGTGATGGATTGTTAGAAGAATGTCTCCATGCCTTCTTGCACCTCAGAGTTGTATTGCCACCATTTCAAACCTCTCTCCCTCTTATTCTATGCTTTTCCTCGACTTCTTCTGCTCTTCTTTCCCTCTACTTTATTTATTTTTTTCTTTTATGTATATATTTTCTTTTGCTTTTTATACACCTCTTTTATCTATATATTTATCTATATTTCTTTTACTGGAGATGAGCATGGGGGACAGGCAGTGGCAGGAGCCAAGCAGAAGAGGGAATCACCGAGGGAGCAGGTGGGAGGCGTGACAAGTGGTGGTGGTGGTACAGGTACCAGGGAATGTAGTCACTGCAGGGAGGGGTGCCTACATGGGAGCTAAGGAATGGTGGAGGCAGTGAGGAGTAAAGGCAAGGGGGTCATATTGGGGTGGCAGCCACCAGGAAGGGCAGGAAGGAGAGGTGCAAGTGCCAGGGGAGAGGCAGATAGTAGGGAGACTTGTAAAAAAGGGTGGGGGTCATGCCATTTGACCCCCTGCCACAGCTTGCCCTGCTGCAGGGTTGGTGGAGACAAATTTGAGATGACTCTCCAAAAATTAGATTCAAGACATTTATAAATTTTCCATGTCTAGTATCTAATTATTGGAGGTTGTCTTAAACTTGAAGCTACCTTGGATTCAGGTAAATACCATATACATGCATTTTTGTAGCTCCCTGCCAGTTCTTCCACAATGCCTATATGCAGCTTGAGGCAGCAAATAAACCTGATTAGATATTTTCTGACAAAAAGGAGCTTTGTCAGAAAATTCTGATTTGTTGAATCTAAAAATGCCTTATTAGTGTGGATTCCTGGTGGTCTGATGATCATAGAATCATAGAAAATTAGGGATGGAAGAGACCTCAGGAGGTCAGCTAGCCCAGCTCCCTGCTCCAAGCAGGCCCATCCCCAACTAGACCATCCCAGCCAAGGCTTTGTCTACCCAGGTCTTAAAAACCTCCAAGGATGGAAATTCCACAACCTCTCTAGGTAATCTGTTCCAGTGGTTTACTATCTTCCTTGTGAGAAAGTTATTTCTCATATCTAACCTACATTTCTTTTGCTACAATTTGAGACTATTGCTCCTTGCACTGTCATCTGCCACCACTAAGAACAGTCCATCCTCATTGGAACCACCCTTCAATAGCTCTCAGTCTTCTCTTCTCTAGACTAAATAAACCCAGTTCCCTCACCCCAGTTTCTCATAAGTCTTGTACTCCAGCCCCCTAACCATTTTTGTTGCCCTCTGCTGGACTCTCCAATTTGTCTACATCCTTTCTATAGTGGGGGGACCCAAAACTGGACACAGTACTCCAGCTGTGCTCTCACCAGTGCCAAATAGAGTGGAATAATCACTTCTGTTGATCTGCTGGCAATACTCCTATTAATGCAGCCCAGTATGCCGTTAGCCTTCTTCGCAACAAGGGCACGCTGTTGTCTCATATTTAACTTATAGTCCACTGTAACCCCCAGGTCCTTTTCTGAAGGGCTCTTGCTTAGCCACTTGGTCCCCAGGCTGTACTGGTTCATGGGATTGTTTATTCCTAAGTGCAGGACCCTGCACCTGTCCTTATTGAACCTCATGAGATTTCTTTTGGTCCAATCCTCCAATTTGTCAAGGTCTCTCTGAACCCTATCCCTATTCTCCAGAGTATCTATTACTTCCCCCAGTTTGGTGTCATCTGCAAACTTGCTGAGGGTACTCCATCCCATATTTCAGGTCATTGATGAATGTATTGAACAAAACCAATCCCAGGACCAACCTGTGGAACACTCCACTTGATGCCAGCTACCAACAGGACATTGTGCCATTGAGTACTACCCTCTGAGCCTGGTGTTTCCAAGGTAGGCAGCTATGGGGCTGCCACATGAATGAGAACTTCCAGGCTCCCAGCAATAGAAATGGAAAAATAAAAGCCCTGAGAGCCTCAGATGTAACAAGCTATATCAAGTTTTCCAGACTTAGAGCCTGTCAGTGTTCAGCGATGTATCACTGTATCCATAGTCATCTATTGCATACTATGCAATACATATTCATATGTATTCATGATTCATGGTCATGTATTCAGGTAATATTCATGTATTGCATAGTATGTATATGCAGTAGAAGTCATTGGTCCTTCCTTGCTCTCCTTGCTCTCATCCTTTTCTTCCCAATGTATTAGAACATCCTAAAGCTGGAAAAGTCTAATGGCTATATTCAGACATGATGTCCTCTGACTGCATTTAGACATGATGTCTTTTGGAATTCCTCAGAACGAGAAATTACAAGATTTGGATATTTTAACTCAGCTAGAGATTGGGAGACATTCTGGGACCATCCTGGTGGATTTAATCAGTATGTTATATTGGAATATGGTCTTTCATTAGGAATCTGTTATAAACAGGGATCCTGGTTTTCTCTGATTAAAAAAATCCCCAATTTTCAGGTTTAAAAAAGTAATCCAAAATCCACATTTTTCCATGATCAAAATGAAACACCATTGTGTGTGTATGAGTGGTGTTTCATTTTAATTATGGAAAAATGTAGATTTTGGATTACTTTCAGAAAAATGTAGATTTTCAGTTACTTTTTTTGAACCTGAAAATTGAGGATTTTTTTTTATCAGAGAAAGCTAGGACCCCTGGTTATAAATCCTTCAAGATTTCACATTGACCTATTTCTTCAAATACATAATCCATGTCTAACAGGTGTCAAAAAACAAAAAGAAAAATTGCACGTTACCAGAACAAGAAGCACATTAGTTCTACCCAGCTCCACAGCATCTATATAGATTGGGCGAGACTTTTGGTGCTTTAATAGCTGATTCAATCAGCTATCAGATAAAAGTACCAAAAAACCCCACTAAGGCATTTGATTTATACAGATATTGGGCAAACTGAGTCCAACTAACATAATGCCTCTTCTGGGCATGAACTGGGCTGTTTTGTTTTGTTTTTTTTTAAATGTCTGTAAGCAGCCTAAGTGTCTATCCTATACTTTTGGCACCTATCCCTTAGGTAAATAATAAAAATCATACTGAAGAAGTGCTTTTTAATATAAACAGCTCAATGTTCAGGTAACTCAAGCACCCGAGCAAAAAAATGAGAGAAAATAGAGTGTCTCCAAAAAATTAAGAAACCTGGGTTCTGGAGAAACAAGAGGGAATCAGTTCTAAAATGAGGACCTACCAGAGAACATCATGATGGCAGCTCCCTCTCATTTATACTAAGAGAGCAATAACTTTAAGTTCAAACACAGCTTTTGACAGAATATCCTGAGACATGTTAATTTAGAACCTAAACGACTTCGGACTTCCACTCAGAATTACTGGAAACTAGGACAGGTCACATAGCTTTAAATTAGAAGAGGAATTGGGTCTGTTTGACCTGGCTCCCCAGCATCTGTATAGTTTGTGCACTTCTGTGGGGCTTTTTGGTGCTTTTATCTAATAGTTGATTCAATCAGCTATTAGATAAAAAATGCCAAAAAGCCCCACTGAAGCACGTGAGCTATACAGACGCTGCGCAAGCCGGGTCAAACTGACCCAAATCCTCTTCTGGGGATGCACTGTACTCTGTGTTGGGGCATGCTGAGCTGAAAGTAAAGCACTGTTTTGTTTTGTTTCTTCATGCCTGTAAGCACCCCAAGTTGTAGCATTCTGTAGAAAGGTCCTGCAGGGTATAGCCAATTGTAAAACAAAGTATTGCAATCTAATTACAAGATGTCAAAGTTAAGGGTTATTGCATCAAGGCTCACATATTTGAGAAAAGGTCTCATTCTTTTTGTCAGCTATGGATTTTTTTTCTTTTTAAAAAAAAAAAAGCGTTGTTGGTCATAAACAGTCCTTGGATACCCAGGAGCAGTTTAGGATCTGTAGGCCCTGGAAATTACTAACCATTCATAAAAATGGTACTTGCTCTCCCTCATTCAAGGTTGCTGATATAAATTGTATTAATTTTTCATATTGATTCTCCAAGCTCATCAGTACTGTGCCTATCTTGTCTGGTTTAAGATGTAACCAAGCAACTCATCCAAGGCTGATGTTCATCTTGGCACTGGTACATTTAGTAAAAGCTCTCAATTAATCACTACAATTTTATTTTGTCCTGGCTCCCAGTTCCTGGTTTTACTGAAGTCCATTTTAAATTCACTTTATAATATTACTAAATCACACATGTTGTTTGACCTGCAGGAACCTCCTTAAAAAGATGATGTTTTTTATGTGTTTTTTGCTGCATTTTTTCCATACTTGCCTGATCACGAGTACCTTGAGATTGAAAAATTAAAGTACAGCTTTAAAAAAAAAAAAGTTTTAAGATCATTTTATTTTCTTGATTACAGGCCTCTACATTTAATCCAATTATCTCACTTTATGAGAGCAGCTTGCTGCTCACCTTGCCATCCACCTGGCTTAAGTTACTTCCCAAACAGAAAGAACGTCACCAAAATCTAAGAGAAAACATTTGATATAGTGCTGTAATTTCATCAACTTCAGCTTTATTGCTTTGACAAAATCCCTGGGAAACTTTAGATTAATCAAAAGATCTGGTGGTATACTCTCTGGAGGAGACCAGAAAACTAATATAATGACAAAGAAAGCTTACTATTGCTCTAGTGAAAAGAAAAGAATAATTCCTACTTCCTGGCCTGTTTTCTTAGTCTCTATAATTGAACTGCAGAGCTTCAGAATTTTAGTTGTAGCCATAAAGGGCATTGCAGCAGCATCTAGAATTCTAAATTGTTGGCCATTTTTTGGGTCTGGAAGTCAAGCATAGGAAAAAGTACAGGAAAAATGACCAAAAGCATTTTGTTTATGGATAATTGAATACACCCAGGGGTTAGAGGCAGCCATCTTGATAATGAGGATATCATTTTTGGCAAAGTGAAACTGACAGCCTCTAACAAATGTAAGCATCTAATACACTGAAGAAATGCTGCTTGTGCCTCTTTCTGAGATATGGTGCTGCTTTAAGACCATAAGCTAACATTCAAGTAAGGCTTGGCACTAACCACATTCATAGCTTAATCGCAAGCGCAATGAATTGGACTAAGGGAAGCAGGTTTGTTCCCAGCTTGCTGTGTGACCTGTGTGACTTTCCCTCTCTATGCCTTAATTTTCCCATCTGTGAATTGGAGATAATATTGACCTCATTTGTAAAGAACTTGCAGCTCTTCGGATATAATACACAATATAAAAAGTTTTATTACCTCACTCTTTGGCATTAACACACCCTTTATGGAATATGTATTAATGCTAGGAGTGGGAAAGACAGGGTAGACATATACCTACAGTCTAGACCCAAGTAATACCAGAGTCAGAGTTCTTGTTGCCTTCTGTGCAAAAGTCCATTTTGAAGAAAGGATAACGTTGCATTGAAGTACATTAATGAATGCTTACTGGCAACTATTAGATATTTTCTAGTAGTGAGAGGAATATATGTCTTAGCGTGCACACATTTTCAGTCAAAAGAACAAACTATGCTTCTAGCTTATTCAGTTGCAACCATGTCAATCGGGAATTTTTGTTAATTATAGTTGTGTTACAATAGCACCTAAAGATCTCAGCCAAGAATGGAGGCCCGTTGTTCTAGTAACAGCATAAAAACATAGTATTAGACCTGCTTGAAGTCTACAGCTAAATCTAAAAAAGGCAAAGCTTAGATGCCTAAAGTGCAAGCTGGGCAGAATTTAGACATCTAAGTTGAAGAATATGATTCAGAAAATTGCTACCTGGTTGTTTAGGCACCTATCTTTTTACCAAGCAAGGCATCTACTGTTCTGCAACTACACATACCCAGAAATGCTGCTGTTTTGGTTGATCTAAGCATCTCATCATCTGTCATTTCTGTTAAGATTTGTAAATTAGGTATTTGCCTAGCATTTAGGATGCCCAAGGGCCCAATCAAAGAGTGTGCTCAGAGTATGCTTAACAAACACCAACATCACTTCATTCTGCCTGAGGCCACCGCAGGCTTTTCATTTGACTACATGGACAGGAAGGACAGTGGTGATGCTGCACATCTTTTATGTAAATAGTCTAACGTGAGATAATTTCCCAGGCAGTAGAAGACCTGAGTTCCAGGCCCTCTTTTGCCTGTTGGTGTTCAAATCCACAGTTTCAACCTCTCAGGAGAGAGGCACTGTGTTATAAGAATAGAGGCACACCATTTATCCTTCTTGTTGAAGTTGTGCCAATGCTCAGAAAAGAATGTGAAATTCTTGTGGCCAGAGAAAAATGTGATGGCTCATTGCTCTATCCTGGGTTCAACCTTTGGGGGAGGAGTCCACAAATCTACCTGTCCATCTCGACCTCCATATCTGGGGAGGAGTCACCCCTCTGGCATCCAGTGATTACCAGTATTCTGGCAGGAAGCCAAACCCACCCCAAACACAGCCTTAAAACCAGCAGGACAGTAGTACACTATCTATAGATCACATCACCTGGTGAGCTTGGACCTGCCCTAACCTTTGAACTCTGTTTAGATTCTTGCTCTTTGCTCCTTTGCTCTTAGTATTTGTGTCTGAATTCTGGTCCTTGGCTTACTTCTACTATGATTCTCAGCTCTTGACCCTTTTACATTGCCTTGATTCCAGATTCCTGATTCTGGTTCCCTGCCCATAGCTAAATCTTTGGCTCCTACTCTGGCTTCTTAAGCTGACTTGATTTGTGGCTTCATGATTCTAGTCCCTTGACTTTGGCTAGTTCGTAACTACATCTTGGTTATCCAAACTCTAGCTTGACCACTGATTTCACACCCTGGCTGGGGCCTAGTCCTTACTCTTTGCTCTGAATAAAGGTTCCTGACCTTGGGCCTAGACTGCCCATGTTCTGGTCATAACAGGAAGCAAGCAGGAAGGAGTGTAATTTTGGTGCCTAGTGAAGCATTACATCAGAAGAGGAGTCCGAGCTGCAAAGGCAGCTTAGGTACTTTATCCAATGACTGTTGAATAAAAGGCACAAGTAATCCTGAGATCGATAATCCGAATCTGCAGTTCTGTTTGGTGAATGGTTCCCTCACATGCCTACAGCTGCAGGGTTCCTCTTGCGTTCTGTTCCTACTAGAATAAATTTGTATTTTCTTCTGAGTGCTTTGCTACAAATGGACAAAGGCTACATTTTCAATTCTAGCTATCTTTTAGAGCTCTGCTGCTCTTCAGTCATCTGCTAGCTTATTCAGGGTTTAATGGATGTGGCTAGACTCTATGCCTAGGTCTTCCTGCAATCATGAAACAAAGCCCTTGAGAATTAAGATGCAAAGAAGAGATGGGAAAGAAATAAGGATTCACACAATATATGCAGGGAAAGTACCAGTTACAGGTTGGTAATTTTCATTATTTGGATGTGGACATACTATTAATTATGCTTCTCTCTCTTACAGGAAAGTGGCATCTTGGGATGAACTGTGACACCAGTGATGACTTCTGCCACCACCCCCTCAAACATGGGTTTGATTACTTCTATGGGCTCATAGTGACCAATCTTAGAGACTGTAAACCAGGGCAAGGCAGTGTATTTGCCACAGGGATTCAAACATTTATTACCATGCCAATTCAGATCATCAGCCTCACCCTAATAACTTTGGAAGTGCTGCATTTTATTGGCCTTCTCAGAGTATCACAAAGAGCCCTAGGTTATGTCATTTTGTTATCTACAAGTTTTTTGGGAATTTTACTCTTTTTCTTTTATAATTTTCGATATCTCAATTGCTTCTTGATGAGGAACCACCAGATTGTTCAGCAACCTTTGTCCTACCAAAACCTTACTCATAGGTTGACAGAAGAAGCTGTGCAGTTTATAGGAAGGTAGGTTAGAACAACCATGTTATAATTTCATAATAGCATATTCTGTCATAGTGCTGCTTCTACAGGGAAGATTAAAAAAAAGGGTCATGGTGGAATGTCAACATACTTCTCTAATAGGTACCAAGAAGTGAAAAATAAGCTAATCTTAGTGGAAATGTGCCATTTTACAATAAGATTCATGTGGGGCACAGCTGTACTTTTACCAGTGCATCCACAGGTGACAGACAGTGGAATGACCTTCAGGGAAGGCTAGCTGTGAAATAAGCAGGGGTAAACTCTGACGAATAAGTAGTCATGGACTAAGCAACAGCAGCACCACAAAGATGTGGTGAGGACAGAAAATGCCACTGCTTTCCCTCCTGAAAAGCCACATATATCTTTTGACAGTGCTGTGACACAGCAAATATAGGTTGCCACTATAATAAGCCTGCCCAGTCCCTGGCCATGGGTAGACAAGTTCTCAATGGCACAGCAACCAGAATAAAGTGTTAGAATGTCAATGGCTCTAATGGCAGATGAAACCTGCAGTGGAACTACATCCCCAGTTGTCTTGGTCTCTTTGTCATTGGATCAATATCCCATTCTGTCAGGAGCCATGTGGAATCTGATGTGCAGCAGCCTGTCCATGATAAAAGAAGTCATGCACAGGCATCTTCCATGTAAACAACTTTTCCAGCACATTCCTCAAGCCCTTTGGCAACCAACTAATGGCAATGGGAGCAGGATTGTGCGGCTTGGAACCTCCTAGGCATGAACTGGCATGAAGGTGGTAGTTACAAGGTCATCTAGCACTTGTATGAGGCAGGAGTGGAATTCGGCAGCTGTAACCATGCCTGAGCAGCCTTCATCAGGATCCACTCTGCTCATCTGACATGGGGAGGGGGCTAGAAAAGGTGCCCTGAACATAGCCTGTCTAATACAGCATTCTGTATTTCTTCCTGATTGAATAACCATGTCCAGTGGGAATACCTTTACTATGGTCAAAAATACCAACTAAGACACACAATCATTTTCAGGACATGGAACATCAGGACACTTGCAGACAACCCTAACAGTGAATGCCCAGAGTGCCGCACTGCACTCATGACCCAAGAACTCAGGCAATACAACACTAATGTAGCTGCATTTAGTGAGACCCGGCAAGCAGGAGATGGGCAACTCAAAGAACGTGGAGGTGGCAATACCTTCTTCTGGAAGGGTAAACAGGAATGAGAATGCCAACTACATGCCAGTTCCAAGATAATCCTGGATCAATGTACACTTAAACTTGATCTAGGTTAGACTACTAAATGGAACTTTAGTATAGTTAACTGTGCAGCCCCTGGGCTGGAAAAGCCCAGGAGCTGGCCCCAAACCTAGGGCTGTGCTTTTCTTATCTGCTCCCTGACACCAGGTTATTTTTAGAGTCCCCCCCAGCCCCTCATCACTACTCTCACAGACCAGCCAGGCCCCACCCTGAATCCCCTATTCCAGTGGTTTATCAGCATTTGGATACCGAGAGCTGAGGAAGTAAGTTTTGATGGTGGGGGGGAGGGGGAAGAAGGGAAAGTTGGGGTAGGCTCGCCGTGGAGAGTTGGGGCACTAAAATTAGCCCCTAGTCCCACCCAAGCCTCCATCCCCTGAGGGTCCTGTGAACTCGCTTGATCCTGCCAAACCCTCCCGCACCCCAGCAACCCTGGTGGATCCCGCCTGCCTCCAAGAGACACTGCCTGCTCCCCAAATTCTCCCAATGCCTCCTGCAGATCACACCAGGATACCACAGACACTGTCACTCCTGCCCCCCGCATCAGTCCTTGACTCACACCTGCCCCTCAAAAAAAGCACTGGGGGGCGGGGAAAGTGGCACAGAACAAATAAAAATAGCATGCAACAAAACAAACGGAGGTTTGGTCCTCCAGTGAGACACTCTGGCTGCCAGCTAGAGCATTTCTACTACTCCATTTGTGCCCTTGCTGCTCCAGCACGCCAGGAGCTGAAAGAAACTGGGCACACATAGTTTGCCCAAAGCGGGACAATGTGTCCTGCAACAAAGAACACATGCAGGGGCATGCGTTGTGGCAAAAAAGTAGCAGTACAAATGTGTGCTGCTACTATATGTGCTACTGCAAGTGCATGCCCCTGTACATCTGGACGTAGCCATTGTGTCCGTATTTTGTGGTTTGACCCGTGAATACAAGTATAAATATGAATGAGTTTGGTGTACTCTGCCATCATTGCACTTTTCTTTCTTCAATATGTTTGAAATGTATTCAGGAACTGTAAGCCATGAAAACAGGATGATCTCCTCATGGATCCCGTTTCCCCCCAGTTCTCCCAAATGTGGACACCGATCCACCACAAGCCAGCTTGCCACACTTTCCCCCACACACTCCCTCCCCGTACCCCCACTAGCCTCTACATTTTGACTTACCTTAGATAGGGTTACCATTTTTAATGTGATCTAACCCCCTCCCCAAATGTTTGCACTTAGCCATAAAATCTGCTTCCTGACAAGTCATTTGTATTTTTTTGCTGGAGTGGCAGAAGATTAACCCTATTTGCCAAGTCATGCTCATTGTTTTCTGACAATTATCTATACACACCAAAAACTAAACCTAAGATATGTAGATTGAATTATTTGGTATTTACAGTGAAATAAATGTTTATAAAAGAAAAAAGGTCAGAATTACTAGAAATCAAATCATAGTTTCCCTAAGTGTAAAGTATATTATATTAAGTTTATTTTAACCCCCCTAACACTTAAAATGAAGGCCCAGAGTAGTAGTAGTAAAAGGGCTCATTATAAATAAACACAAGGACCAATGCAGTAAAGAGGGTGGCACCTCCCAAAAATAAAAAAATAAATGGAAGGGTGAATTTGAAAGATTTTGAGTTTCATATCAGGTTTAAAAAGTTTTTCATACTTTCAGCAGCTAAAACTTAGATATTTTGGAACTGAAAGTTCTCTTACAAATTGTATAAAAGCAATAGCAATACATTTTTGAGGGAGTTGTTTATGGAAGTATTCCAGTTAATGAAACGAGAATTCAACTGTTATTGTCAAATCTCCCTCCCACCTACTAACTGATGTGTCATTCCACTTCAAGGTCACAGTAGAAACAGTTGGTCATGATTCCTTCAAAGAGGTCTGAACAAGATAAATAGCTGCCTCTGATCTTTGGAAGGATATTAATAGATGCAACTGTTTTCTGTCTGGCAGTCAGCTGTCAATCAGAGCTTTTTGATTTGAGTTGACAAATTCTGTTATTTTTATGCCCATCTATATTAATCATTGATTTAAAACATCTTTATTTAAGGTAGGTCTTTTGTTTCTTAATGCCTATTCTTTTAACTGAACTATCTCTTGAAAAAAGCATTTTTAACAGACAGGTTGACAGTCACCTTTACCAATACTAGTTTATACGTAACACTGCAATAGTATTCTGTGACATTAGAGACTGAAATTAGATATGCAACTCAAATTGGCTCCTCAATATTAAGAACTTAATAGTAATATTTATAGCTTTTTAAAGCAATTGAAAAACTACATGAATAATATTCTCTATTATTTTCTCAATTATCTCTATCACTAGTGGTGCTCTTTGTTTTGTAAAGCATAAGTAACAACAATAATTTTCCAAACGTAAAAGGATACAACATCAAATATAGGCAAGCAAGTAGGTTCCTGGTAGAAATTATCTTTAATGAAAGCTGAAGAAATATTGCACTAGAAACATTAAGAAAAACTGCACCCTCCTCCCCCCTCCAAGCTACTTAATACAGTGGCTTTTCTGTGTAGCTAATATTTAATGAAGGTTTTCCCCTACAGAGTATATTCAATGCAATATTATATGACTAAATATCAAATATAATTATGTAAAACAATGCAAAATATAAGTTGTAATAGTTATACTTTTTCTTGGACTTTCCATAAACTTTTAATTTGACTTAGAAAAGGCCACTAAATTATTTGCTACTTACAATAAAACTCCAAAACTTGAGTGTTCACTTTTATTCCAACAAATGACAGATCAAAATGGTAAAGGATGGCACTAAATTACAATGTCATAAATTAATTTATATATCTGTATCTATATCCAGAGGCAACCCGAGCAGTGTGCAGGGCCCAGGACAAATCAGGCCATGTGGGGCTTGATCCCATGGGCACTGGACCC